>NW_026933097.1:0-54177 GCF_032062105.1 Saccostrea cuccullata
TCATGGCGTCAAAAATCAAAGTGTTTTAGAAAGGTCTTGTCACAGGTAATATTTATTCGTAATATGAAAGTCCTATTCTTTCAAATTATATTACCAAGCATTGTTTTTGTGACAGACGAACAGACAAATAACTTTTAATGTTTCCTAGCTTTTTCAAAATCGGGGGACAACAACACAACAAAAAATAGCAATAGAATTAATACATGTATGTACAAATTTAATTAGTATACTTTCTAAATAATTTCCAGGCTATGAGAACATTATTTATTTCATTGAAGCTATCACGCTTGAAAAAGAACAGTCCAAAAAAGAAGAACGAAGATTTACTCGTGACTATTGGCGCAAAATAATGTATTGTGACCCGTCCTTCATAAAACTATGACAAATGAACAGATGCAGAAGTATATCAAGTACAGTGGACCCTAGTTCTCCGGACGCTTTGGTTCCTAGTCAATTTGTCCGGCTATGTGAAGCATCAGGATATCTGAATCACCAGTTAAACAAGAAAGAATAAAATTTAAAAATTTCGTTCCGAAGAAAAATCGTCTGGATACTGAAGCATCCGGATATCTGGGGTCCGGATATTTGAAGGTTCACTGTATATCAAAGTGTGCAAAACGATGAAAACGATAACATCGACATGTCTTTATATGGAATTGTAAGGGAAAATTTTTAATACGTAAACAAAAGGAATATAAAGTATCAGTTCAGCAGTATCAGATTATTTTTTTCTTTTTGCTACAGTTATTGTAAAAATCAAATAATAAATTTTCGATGTGAATCTGCTTGTACAATTTTTTGTTGGCTAGCTTTCATTCCATTATTTTGCACTATTAGCCTCTCTGACGGTCGTTACTCTGGGAAATGAGTGCAAAGCTAATGTCGACGATGGCTGGAAAAATTGCACTGGTTGTTTTCATGTTGAATTTTCAAGGATGCGATCTGGGATATTAATCACAAGTTTGAATTTTCCCCCCATTTTAATCTTAATTTACGTTTTCATCTATATAAATCATGTTTTGCGGTCTTTTTTTCTGTGAGAATTTTGAGTCGTTTCATTCAAAAAAATTCTAAGTACACTATATTTTTTTTTACCCTGTAACCCTGTGACCTTGACGTTGATGTTTGACCTACGTTTGCATAAATGTTAAATTTTCCTGATAACTTTTGATTGAGAAGAGTACAGGCTTTCATATATGCATGAGCATTATCTGTGACAAGGTATTTCCGCTATGATTTCTGACACCGTGACCTTGACCTTCACGATTGACATAATTCAAAAAAAAAATTCAAAGTGATAACTTTTGAATGACATATGAAAGGACGTTCATAAGTAACACAAAATGGCATTTCACCCACAAAGACTCCGAAAGCGGTGGACCACAATCCCTTGCAATACTGCAAGTAATTTTGCTGAAATTACGTGACTGCCGCATCACGTGACAAGTCAAAAATTGATATAAAATCTTATCGTTCTCAGTATGTAGTTTTTCACAATAATTACAATTATCCGATATAAATAATGCACTAAAAGAATCGCCATTCCGATTATGAATATATTTTTAACTGCAAAATATTTTTGATATTTTCATTGTGCACCTTAACTGTACCGAGAAGGTAGTAAAGGGTGCAACGAAATCGATTTATCGTGAGGGCATACCCTCATTGAATCATGCCAAGTTTTTTACACATGAACCCAAGAAGCATTTAAATATTTGAAAAGTTTTTTGAACAAAACGAAATCTTGCAAATAAATTTATTATACCTATATTTTATGTAGTTCCCCCAGTAAAATATTCTATTTACTAGGGGGTGTGATATTGATCCGTATCAGCCCTGCATGCATCAGGGCTGATAACCTATATCAGCCCGGAAAATTCATATCAGCCCTGCAGGGCTGATACAGCTATGGTGACGTCAGCCATATCGCATATGAAAAAAAACCCTGTTTTTATTACAAAGTATGTAATAAAAATGAATAAATCTAATCGTCCTCAACATGTTGATATGAATCACATAGCATTTTTCTGATATAAGTAAATTTATTTTTAAAAATCGCCCATCCTTGAAAAGAATGTACTTTTATCTAACACAATTCGGCGATGTTTCCATTTGTCATTGAAACACTGCGCCTTGAACAGAGTATTTCTATATTTTCTTCAATAACATTTTTTTCTGATTTCGATTTTCAAGTTAATTTAATATAAACTCATAAAAACTTTCATACCTTAACCAATAGCTACTTTAATATATAAATAACAGTCCTCATGGTAATTGTATAATAACGAGTTGAACTCGTTTTTGATATACATGTAAAATTTATTATCTCTAGAAGAAAATATTAATTTCATAATTTACAGGAAGAAGATGGAACATTTTCTCAATAAAATTAAAAGCAAAAGACACGTCGAAAAGAGCTCAAGTTCTCGTAATGAGTGATATAATAAAGAATTACACTTAATCAAATGATGGACGCAATCAACAAAAAGTCAACGGAAGAAGAAATCAGTGATATTCAAAGCAGTTTTGAATTGTACGTTGATGGAATCACATCTGATGACGAGAAGAGTCTGCCATGCATTTGCTTGAAAGAATGAAAAATATTATTCACAAATATGCAGGGATGAATCCAGAAAAGAAGATTGCGATTCTAAATAAATTTGTAGGGTTTATATCAACCCTCCGAAAAAATTACAGGCTTAGCGATATGAATATTAAGTATGGAATTATGTTAATGAGCATGACATTTGCAACAGAAGATGGATACAATCACTTCATAGATGACTCAAAGAAAGGGAAAGTAAATCAATATTTGATGGTATTTTTTTTATGATCCAGATATCCTGTCAGCAGTTGGTCTTGTAAAAGATGACATCTCAGTTTCTATTACAGATTTAAACAGCGGTATGTTTTTGTATAGATCCTTTCTACTAAAACATTTAAATAAACAGTCATGTATCTTGATTTCAGTCAAACATCATTCAAAACATGGAAACAAAATGGTTAACTTTTTTTGGAGAAGGGGGGTTGTGGATTTTACGGTACGGTGTACAGAGAAAATCCGTTCACCCTTAAGCTTATTTCAGCTACTTTTGATTTTCTCCAAAGAAAAAAAATTAAACAAAACATGATATTTGAGGGTATGCATCGTGTACAGTGCATCTATTGGCGAGGACCATTTTTAAGCATGTCATCTATACTTTTGTCGACTTCTTCTGTCAGGTTTGCTGTCGCCCTTCGTGGTCTTTATTTAATAGGTCTACTGTCACCTGTATCGATATGATGCTTTACTATTCAAATAATGCCATAGTCCAAGCTATTTTCTGTACATAAACATGTATACTTTAGCAACAGGTTTTCTGCGAAGGAGTCATAATGTTCTTACTTTTATTACGTAAATCAGGTAAATCCTAACAAAGCATTCTACTAGTTGATAATTTCTAATTTACCAGTCAGTCCATCACTATCACCCTCAGCAGGTTTATCAATTACTTCTCCAGAGTGCACATTTGACTCTTGCTCAACGTTCATTAGTCTATCTTACACCGTTTCTATGAGAGTTACCACTGCTCTTGCTGTGAATGTGATCTGATATTTTTTGTACTTTTCAACTGGTTCAATAATACTATCGGTTTATGGCAAACTTAACCCCTTCGGAACACACACTTTACTAGGTACAATCATCTCACTCCTTGGCGGAATGCTCACTGTATTAGCTACAGCACCAGAGTGAACCTTCAATTATCTTTCTCCTATCATGACCATTATCATCAAGAACTTCATTACTAACATCGACGTTGCAATGATTTATTTTCATAATGTCAAGGATCAATATTTCTTTAAATTTTGTTAAATAAGCAACCACTGCCGCACTTTGATGAATTATCCTTTGTCAGGGTCTCACGAATTTCGCCTGGTTAACACCCATTCTCAATATAAGGGCTCAAATAATGTCGCCTCATTTTCATTTAAAAGAAATACCACTGATGTAATTTCTAAATCAACATAATAAATAGTCATATAACAATGAATAAGAATTCATATAATTATCGATCTGAAAGGGTATTTAAGGAGTTCCGAATTCAAATATAGTAGCCTATTTGAAATGTACGTTACTGTCGCCAAGGCAAATATTATTCTGAATCCGCTCTGTGTAATATATAGTTTTGATTCTTAAGTAAAAATTTTCTGATAAGTTAAACCTTGTTTCATATATATTTCTTTTCATAACAATAAATACATTTTCTTTGTGATAATAAATAATTTTTATTGAGCAATGTCCCTGTCGCTTAATTCTATTTCAACCAAATTACAAGCAAACACAAAGATTATACACCTGATAGTTTTGTTCTCCTTTATTTATTGATGGGCTAAATTTGAAATTTCAAAGGATTATTTACTCCTACTTAGATAATGTAACATGAAATTGAACGATTTGAGCAACTTTTATAAATATGTTTACGGATTGAAAGACATTTTCAATCGTAGAGATAAGAAAGAAATGTACGTTACCTATATTCTTCCATTAAGAATATATATTAAGTAGAAAATATGAGACGACTGTGAATAAGCAACCCCTTGTATCCTGTAAACTGGCAAATACGTTTTGCTTAACACAATTATAAATTATTTTTTACATGAAAAGTGATCATTTGAAATGTACGTGACTGAAATGTACGTTACCATGAAATTCGAATTAAGTGAATCTCGCACGAATTTTCATGTATTCTCATACTTTCACACACTCGAATGTGTACACAAAGGAAAGTTTCAAAGGTTAGAGGTCGGCTAAATCCCAAAATTAATGAAAAGAAACATTTCTGCTTAGGGAAAAAAATATATTAAGGTCAATTATATGTAATATAATTTTGATACCTGGTATATATTTCCGAAAACGTAACTTGTATGATGCATTTCTTATGATATGCAAGTTCAAATAGTATCAATATATTGCGTGTCTAACGTACGCTTGTGGAAGAGAATTGATTTTTATATTTGAAATGTACGTTACGTATGGTAACGTACATTTTACGTATTTCTAACTGACATTTTTTTTAATTTAGTCAATGAATTGCGTTTACACGAGCGAAACAAAATTATCGTTACAATCCATTTGACAACTGGCCACATAAATCCATCTAAATTCACCCTAATCCTCGTAATTGTTTTAGACTTTTACCACATGCTAGATAATTTATTTCTAAGTGTCTTAAATTCATCTTAGGCAACCTTTTTGTAGTTTGTTTACTTTTAATATGCGACTTTTCGTCAATATTAATTTAATTGTTGTTGATAATTTAAAACAAGGCATGCATAGGCTTATAACGTAAAAAAAGAAACAAAAAAATAGAAAAAAAAGAAACAAATAGGCCTAAGTCCAGAACACAAGACGGTCACGTACATTTCAAATACTGAAAGGCACACAATACTCAGTTTTGTTTGAATCATTGCATTTTGGGTTATATTTTTCCAGATCTGCTGAAAAGCACGTATGTTTGTGTTTTGAAAAACGATGTTGCAACATACTAAATGAAATAGTTAACAAACTGTCGATGGATATATTCGGAATAGATTTATGTTCAGTTTCAATGGCCAAACACGAGCATTTGTTAGATCATAGCAAAATACGTCTCTTATATTTTTTTGTCTGTACCCTTGCACACAGGTAGAAGTAACTAGGCTACGACCGGAAACAGCACAAAAGAATGGTAATGAACTGAGGTGGAGGGGACGCTCCAATAATATGTGAAATGAACGTTACCGAAGTGACGTGACATTCATGTAGTTGATGACAAATAACTTCGTTTGTTACATTATGATTTCTTATATTACTGCCTTAAAACGCTTCATTGAAATGATTTCTATGTCAATAATTGCTTTTTTTTCAAAATTTCTTATTACTAATTTACATATTATTACAAGCTTGAAATGTACGTTACCTACTCATATTCTGAGGCAATCGTGTCTTTATAGTGGAGTTAGCGACATATAACACAATGTGATTACATAGAGAATCTTTTTTAAATAAACTGAAACAAAACTATGAATTTTTAGATGAATTTTAAGCTTTTTATTAAACAGAAATATATCTTGAAATGTACGTTGCATTTACGTAGTTTTCTAAATCGGCATGGATATATGTTAAAAAAGACAGTAACTACAAAATAGAAGTTTACTACATGTACATGTTAGGTTCCAGTATCTATAGAAAATGACAAGATTCCAAACTGATAGCTCTAAACAAAACAGAGAGAAGAATTTAAAGCATATATTTAAAAAATGTTTTTATACATCTGTATCAAAAATTAACCATTGTTTTTCTGAAAGGAAAAATCAAACGCACGTTCGTATGCCGAGAAAATATGTTGCTGACAGAGTTGGTAGGGTGTGCTGGTGTTAAGATGAGCTATTCCAATTGTGATTTTAATGACTACATTTTTTTAACATATCTTTTTGGACATTGAAGAAAGAGTAACGTACATTTCAAGCTACATTTCTGAAAAAAAATCACCCTCTGCTTTATCGTCTTGTCATTATTCCATGTATTATAATTTGATGAAAAAAATCTGGAAACAAAATCTTTAGATACTTTCTTTCAAAGGTAATTGATAGAAAAATTGTTTTCTTGAACTTCATTTTTTAAAAAATCAGAGAGGCATTTGTGCCCTTATATTGAGAATGGGTGTTAAGCCAAATTGGTCAAGAGTCTGATAATCTGGCCTAATTCAGAGAGTGTTTTGTCGGTGTTTGTCTCTTCTCTTTAAGATGTACCAGGCATCGGTCAGTTTGGTTTGGAGGTGATCTATCTCGTATAGACCTTTCACATGTCTCATAATGCTGACCTCTGTCAGTCGTAAATCGCCAAGGACAACTAGAGTTTAATTATAACTAATTTACAAGTTTCTCGGAATAATCTGTGTCATCCATATCATTTCCTTTGCATTAAAGACAACACAGGTAATTAAATGTGTATAATATTGGGACTGAAAATGTAAATTTCGATGAATTTTGCTGTCGTTACAATCAATATCTTAAAAAACAGACATACGCACTCAAAGTTCCTCTGCCGACATTGCTCAATGCTCTAAATGTTGCTGAGCCCATGCGGCGTAGGAAAAGAGATATGACTACCGTCACGAGAAAAGGGCCCTTAAGGTCAAATTTTCATAAAATGACCTTTTGATGAATTTTGATAGCCGAACTCGTTCTGAATGCAAATATACATAAATTTTGAAAATATCTCACTTTTTCAGTTTTTTATGAGCATTTTAGTGAGGCGCTCCAAAACCAACTTTGACGTTACTCACTGAAAACGTAATGACGTCGCCTGCGTCTAATTCATTTTTCATAAATTCTTAAAATTACGTTATTTAGATACTAGTAACATCGATCGTTTTGAGAATTTAAAACTTAAAGGTATTTAATTTTTTTTCTTCCAAGCGACTAATATGTAACTATTCCTAAGGAATTTCTTATTTTGTTATTATTTATTGTTACTAATTTAGAGCAGATCTAGTTATTTCGTAAGGGGGGGGGGGTGTCTAAAAAGAATCTAGGAATAGTTTATACAGGTAACATAATCAGTAAGGAATTAATATTTGTTTAAATCTTTTTATATGAAATATTCTAATTCAATTTATAAAATATATTTATAAAGCTCTCGGACACTTAAAGATTAAAGGAAATATATACAGAGAGAGAGAGAGAGAATCCCATGCAGAATGGCACCGCGCACAAAACGGGGCACCCCCTCGCAAAAAGCACATAGATCCCGATATTTAAAAAATTCATATGAGTCAGCATTCACTCACCAACACACACGCACGTAACTTTATTCCCTATAACTGTTACGATAGGATGAAAAACACCATGTACTTTCTGTATCATTGAAAAATTTCAATTGGAAAATCAATTCAGATATGTAAAATTGTTTTTAAAAACGTTTATTCCGTTTATAAAAATCATGAATTAAAAAATAATACTATACGTTCGCTACTTCCATGCAATCTGATTTTAAAACTTTTACCTTTTTGAATATTTTATTTAAAATTTTTAAAGCTCTAAGGTTCCATTGTTTAAACAATTCATTTTTTCGCCTGTCTTAGTTATGGAGTAGAAACATAGTAAATAGGCTAATACTAGTAAAAGATTCTCTTTTGAATGGTTTATATACCGTACCTTAAGTTAAAACTTTCTTTGAATTTTACCTCAAATTGAAACCGTCTTTGAACTTCTTACTTTTTTAAAAGTATACCACAATTAAAATCAGTTACAAATATTTCTGCACCTAAACATTTTTTTTTTAATTTTGTGGCACCTGTACCGTTTAACTTGAACACAACATTTGTATATTTTTTTCCAATTAAGGGCCGCTACTATGATCTGAAAAAAAAAGATCTATGTATATTGTATGATATAATCAAAAGGCATGGTGAATTGTGCTGTTCTTTTCTCTTTCTTACACATGTACACTAAACGCCTTGCTTGACTTTTCTTAGCTGCAGATCTGTAACGTTATGGTTTTACATATTTTGTCTTTGACCATGGTCAAAAACAAATGTGAAAAACCATAACGCTACAGATCTGCAGCTAGACTTTTCTGTGCGAAGTTACAGTTCCATTAAAATTTTGAGGAAATCAATTTGAAACTGAAACTGAATAAATACTAATATATTTTTACGAAAGAACGACAGGCCCGTAGGAAGCCATATTGGGTGTGTTTGTATGTGTGTGTGTGAGGGAGGGTGAGGGTGTGTGTGTGTGCGGGGGGGGGGGGGGGGGGGGGCAGCTATATTTTTTTTCAGTTGTGGGCATTTTCAACCACCAAATATTCCTTGACAAGCAAAACAAAATCTTTCGTGCGTCCATGAAAGGTCATCTATTCATTTTTTTCCTCCGTAACAATGGCTAATTAACTTGACACCTTATAGGTTTTTCACATTTTGATGCTACTGTCTTATCCACTAATGAAATATTACGTCCAGCACACGTTCATGCTTTTTGTACGAGGCGATGCTTTTAATTAAGTAATAATATACCACTCTAATTTGACTCTCTTTCGCTTAAAATATTTATGCAAACCATTGTTTTCCTAGTTATTACTTCAAAACATACCAAACATATAAAAAAAAAACAACATACATTTAACTCGTATCTTCTCCTGTCCCCACACACTCATTTGAAAGAAAAGGGGGGGGGGGGGGGGGGTCAGCCAGAAAAAAAAATATCATAAACAAACTACTCAACCAAAAAAAGGGGGGAGGGGGCTAGTCGAAACTCGAATCCAATTTCGCCGTTGGGGAGGGGGAGGGGGTGTAGGTTCAATCTTCTTTCAGTATCAATTTTTTTTAATCAAACATAACACACTGCCTTATTTTTTTTGTAGTGCACGAATTTGACTATGCCGCAACAAAAAGTGTGTATGTGTGTGTGGGGGGGGGGGGACCAGACAATTCAATGTAGCTCCCCCCGTTGCTACTTGCGTGGGCTGTAATGGCCAATATTTTCTTTAAAAGTAGAAATGTTTGTGTTTGTTTATTAATTCCTTTCCGTAGAGTCATGTTACATGTAGGATTATGATAAACTAGTGAAGTTTTATCTCGATTTTAACGAAACTTAAAGAAATTAATGTCGATAGAGATATGCGTGGTATTTTGATACATGTATCAGATTTGAAGATTTCGATGCAGAACGTGAATCATTTATTTCAAATCATGAACTCAATAGTCAGTGAAACACATTTCACGCACGTTTTCATTACTTTTGGAAATTACACCCAAAACCACTTGTCACCTATACTTTTTGCTCTATCTATAGTAATGTATTCTTAATACATACCCATATATGTGTCATTAGCCAGAAATTCGTACGTCTTTTCGCCTACTGTAATCTATATATAGTTTTTTTTCTTTTGGTTTATAAATATCCTCATTCATATAACACTGTCGATGCAATATTGTTAATTCCATCAACATACGGTATGCTTTTGGGAAAAGTCTACAATAGCTGTATTTATTTTCTTAACATTTTGCAATACAGGTTCGAGTGGGATTTCATTCAATCGTTTCATCGGAATAATTTTAGAAATTTTAAAACAATAGTAATTTTTATCATACAATTCCTTTGAATGTATTTATTCGATCATTTTAAATTTGTTTTTGAAACAAAATTCTTTTTAGCAAACTTTTCGTGGCATCCCAATCCACCGTATTCCCCCCCCCTTTTTCCCTTAGCATGTTCTCTTACTGTAAATTTATAAAAAAAAAAAATATTGTTGATGTAGAAGATTTCCTAGTATTTTTATTCAATCAAAAAGGGATAATGTTTTTACATTGAACTTTAACCGGCCATTTAATTCGAAGATTATGTTTTTGCTTGTCTACTTACCCCCGCCCCCTTTTTTTTTTACACACTTTAAAATCGACAGTTCACCGAAGGCTGGCTATCGGGGTACATCAGTAAGATTAACTATGGATTAAAATGGCTTTATATAATACATTATAAATAATGATATATAAGTAGCGCTTATAAGAACGGTAATTACTATATATGCAAAGATCTCTCCCTCGCTCTTTCTTTCTTTCTTTCTTTCTCTCTCTCTCTCTCTCTGAAAAAATGTACATGTGTCTGGAATATATATCTTAATATTAAGACTTCTTATCATTAATTCAAATTTCAGCATTTGTAAATTGCTCAGAAAACAAATACGCAGCAGCTTTAATATAGTTATGCATAGACATCATTTTATTCGCTGTTCCTGTGTTCAACAGCAATGTGCATGTCCAATGTCCCGTATATCAACATCAAGTTAAATGCTTAAACAAAATTATGAATAAATTTACGTACTAAATAGTAATAATATCATAGACCTTTTTAAAAAATATCCCCATCAAGTTTCAAATTCTTGTAACACTCTGAAATTCAACTTTATTTCTTGTTTACAAAATGCAGTCAACAAAAATTGCTTCCGTGTTTACAATACCGCGACTTTGACGTCGTTTTCTGAGCATTGTGACGTCAAAAGATAAGGGCCCTTTTCTCATGACGGCAGTCATATAATATATATGACGCCTATATACATGTAGATCTTGTACGAACTTTCGTAATACTGCTAATGATAACAATTTAGATGTGTACATCTTAACACCGATATGCAATAACGCATATCACAACGACTTACACATCGTTAACTTTTTTGTTAAACAGTAGAAAATAGCACATGTACTGATTTTTACATGTAGTACTTGTTTGGGATGTTGTTATGACGTATTTTTAGAGCGTGCGCATTGATTTTCAGGTCATACTGGGAACGCATTCCAAAATCAAAACAGAAAATCTTTTTTTCTGTTTTAAGCATTTTGCCCTTAGGCAATGACAAAACTCAACAAATAACACAGTTTACAAGATATTTATTGGTGCGAATATCAAAAGTTTAAAGAACGCAAACCATCGTTCACATAGCTAGATTTTACGGAGTAAATTTCCTCCCAAAACTATCACTGAAACAGTTTTCACTACCACATTACAATTTGAAAAAGGCAAAAATCTACAGGGTAAATTTCCTCTCAAAAATGACACTGATACAGTTAACACACAGTAGTCAATTCAAAAGCGACTATCCTTGATATAAAAAGATTTTACGGAGTAAATTTCCTCCCAAAGAATATCACTGATACATTATTCACTAAAACAATTACAATTTAGAAATACCAAAAACTACAGGGTAAATTTCCTCTCTAAATTCACGTTGGTGCATTGTACATTCAGTGTTTCAAAGCCAAAGCAACCATCGTTTACATAGCTAGATTTTACAGAGTAAATTTCCTCCCAAAGACTATCACTGAAACAGTTTTCACTGCCACATTACAAATTGAAGAAGGCAAAAATCTAGAGAGTAAATTTCCTCTCAAAAATGACATTGATACAGTGAAATAGACATCTACATTTTAGAGGGTAAATTTCCTCCCAAAGAATATCATTGATACAAGTACAGTGTTCACTACTAACATTACAGTTTTAAAAAAGCAAAAATCTACAAGGTAAATTTCCTCTCAAAATGACAATGATACAGTGTAATAGACAGCTACATTTTAGGGGGTAAATTTCCTCCCAAAGAATATCACTGATGCAGTTTAAACTACTAACATTGCAGTTTGGTAATAACAAAAGATCTACAGAGTAAACTTCCTCTCTAAATTCACATTGGTGCATTGTACATTCATAATTTCAATGCCAAAGCAACCATTATTTACCTAGCTAGATTTTACGGAGTAAATTTACTCCCAAAGAATATCACTGATACAGTGTTCACCACTACAATTACAATTTGAAAATAGCAAAACTCTACAGAGTAAATTTCCTCTCTAAATTCACATTGGTTCATAGCACATTCTGTATTTTAAAGCCAAAGCAACCATCGTTTACACAGCTTGATTTTACGGAGTAAATTTCCTCCCATAGACTATCACTGATATTGTGTTCACAACTACATTATAATTTGTAAATAGCAAAAATCTAGAGAGTAAATTTCCTCTCAAAATGACATTCATACAGTAACATACAGTAGTCAATTCAGAAGCGACTATCCTTTCTATAACAAGACTTTACGGAGTAAATTTCCTCCAAGAAGAATTTCACTGATACAGTGTTCACTACCAACATTACAGTTTGTTATTAACAAAAATATAGAGAGTAAATTTCCTCTCTTAATTCACGTCGGTGCATTGTACATTCAGTATTTCAATGCCAAATCAACCATCGTTTACATAGCAAGATTTTACGGAGTAAATTTCCTCCCAAAGACTATCACTGGTACAGTGTTCACTACTAACATAACAGTTTGGTAATAACAAAAATCTACAGAGTAAATTTCCTCTCTAAATTCACGTCGGTGCATTGTACATTCAGTATTTCAAAGCCAAAGAAACCATCGTTTACATAGCTAGATTTTACGGAGTAAATTTCCTCCCAAAGAATATCACTGATACATTGTTCACCACTACATTTCAAAATAGAAAAAACTCTACAGAGTAAATTTCCTCTAAAAATGCACATCAGTGCATTGTACATTCAGTATTTCAAGGCCAAAGCAACCATCGTTTTCACAGCTAGATTTTACGGAGTAAATTTCCTCCCAAAGAGAATCACTGATATAGTGTATACAACTACATTACAATTAGAAAATAGCAAAAATCTAGAGAGTAATTTAACTCTCAAAATAACATTCATATAGTAAACATACAGTAGTCAATTCAAAAGCAAATAGCCTTTATATAACAAAACTTTACAGGGTAAATTTCCTCCCAAAGAATTTCACCGATACAGTGTTCACTACTAACATTACAGTTTGTTAATAAAAATCTACAGAGTAAATTTCCTCTCTAAATTCACATTGGTGCAATGTACATTCAGTATCTGAAAGTCACGCAACCATCGTTTACATAGCTTGTAGATTTTACGGAGTAAATTTCCTCCCAAAGAATATCACTCATACAGCGTTTACTACTACAATTACAATTTGAAATTAGCAAAAATCTACAGAGTAAGTGTCCTATCAAACATGACATTGATACAGTGTATATTGGGTCCTTTCGACAACTTAACTTTACGGAGTAAATACCCCCCCCCCCCAAAGTATAACACTGATACACATGTAGAGTTTTCAACATATCTATAAAACGTTAACATTTTCAAGTTAACAAAATCTACAGAGTAAATTTCCTCTCAAAAATGACATTGGTGCATTGTACATTCAGTATTTGAAAGCCAAAGCAACCATCGTTTACATAGCTTTTTGATTTGACCATGTTTACGGAGTAAATTTCCTCCCAAAGAATATCAGTGATACAGTGCTACCTACTAACATTTATAGTTTGAAAATAGCAAAAGTCTACAGGGTAAATTTTTTCTCTAAATTCACATTGGTTCATTGCACATTCAGTATTTCAAAGCCGAAGCAACCATCATTAACATACTAGATTTTACAGTCATTATTCGCAGTAAGAAAATAAAAATTATGCAAAGAAAACAGCAGAACATCAGAGGGTTAATTTCCTCTAAAAATAAATTGATACAATATACACTTTTAACAGGAAAAAACATACATGTTACATCTTATTGAAAAAAAACTTTCGAGGGACATTTTTATCTCAATATACTAATGATGTAATACATTATTTTTTAATATATAAATAAACAACATATAATCCATACAAACGCATCTGTTTTTTGACTGATTTCAAGCCGTATTCAACGAGCAGAGGGGGTTCAATGTGCATGCAGGAGCATGTTGACGTCACAAACAATATTCAAAGTATGTTGAAAACTGTATTGTCCAGTCTATATCCGAGAAGGAAAAAGGAGAAGGAGGCAAGTCCCTACCTTGATTATTGTCGAACAATTTGATTTCAAACACATCTATCACATTTACTTTCTTTGACCGAAGATCCACTTCTATCATGTCTATGCTTTCCTTGTGGCTTATGCAATTGAACACTTGTTGAATGCATTTCCAACATGTCCAAAAGAAATCTGGCCGCCATATTCTGAACAAATCCATAGTTGACCTATTGATAAAATTTTTAGACTCGTAAATCATCTCATATAATTGTTTTTAAACTTTCAATTTTTCAAAACCCATGGGCATTTATTTCTTCAGGCATGCCGGATTACATGTTGTGCACCACAGTCGAGCAGTGGTGCTTGCACAATTTTTGTAAAATCAAAAAATAGTCTTTCCGTTGGTTTTTCGTATGGAAATTTCATTTATCTAAAGAACACGTACATATACCCCCAGTCTACACACATATTTTGACAAACTAAGACAAGATAAATTTTATTTGAGGATGATGTCAATTTTCTCATATAAATCCAGATCATATACTTTTGCATTAAACACGATTTTGCGTTCAGATTAGTTCAGACAGGACATATGCAATTAAGACACTAATTACTCACGCCTTGAATTTTAAAAGGGGAGTTCAGAGAGATAAATGAAAGCAAATACCTTGACCAAAGGATCGAAATCCTCATGAACTGTAGTTAAGGGTAGAATTCATTTGAAGACACTACCTAAATTACACTTATCGTAACATATACATAATTATATAATTGTAAATATACCTTTATTGTTCAATGTTTGGTCTTGGTTTCAATATTTCTCCATTCATCAGAAAACAGACACTTTTATATCCAGTCGTCACTTAAACCACTCCTGAAATAATTGCGTTCACAGAATGTGGGGCAGTCTTAACTTGGTTTTCTTTCCCTAGCTGTGACTTTGAAGTAGATGAACCACTGGGCAGAATGCAAATATCCGATGCCGCCAATTTCAAAACTGCCATACACACAAATCATTATGTCGGATATAAAACGGGAAACGGAAAAATAAACTGCTTTAACACAGAACTTAAAAACAAATCTATTATTTTCAAGATAAATGAATTAGGTTGTTGTGAGAGAAAATTGTGATGGTCTGCTTCTCATCATTTCACCATTTTCTTTTCTGCTGTATGAATCCCCGCTGTTACACTTGTTATCAACCCTTTGTATTGGATAGAGCTGCGGCCATGTCATAATAATCTGACCTAAATTAAGCTGTAATTTCAACATCTTCTCAGCATCAAAATCTAAGCCTGTCAAAAGCACAAGTTGCTATTATTTACAATTTGTTGATATTTAACATTATACTCTGCTGCGAGTGCATTAACATTATCTACTCGTGTCGTAGTATTTATTATTTTTTGTAAATATGCGGTTTCAAAGATCATGAAGATGTGGAAAAAATCACGGACAATTATTCCTTTTCGATGAAATATCTACACTAACACAAAGAGATTAAAAAAGAGAAAAATAAGCTTTATAAAAAAACTTTTTTTTGACATTAGAACTCCAATATTGTAAATGATTTGCTTTCTTTATGCCAATGTCTTTCGATCCTATTATAATTTATTATTTACAGATTATTGGATGTCAGACTGCAAAAATTGTGAAGAATGATAGTAAAAATTTGAAATATATATTATTTTATGTAGCGTAATTACAGTTACACAATCTTTCTATTTCTTCTTTTTTTAAGCGTGCCCTTTTTTAACTTTTAACACTAATACTGTATAATTTGTATATTTACAAATTTAAAGAAATATACAGGTATAAAAAAGAATTTAACTACAGGGGAACTTGGATAAGGCCGAGATTGTCTTTTCTTTTACACTGGCTGATATCGAATTTTTTTTATTAAGTTGAATTCCCGAGTGTTTTAGCATTACTCTGTTTGAAATATTTAATAATTAAAAAATGCACAGATAGACTAAAATATTTTTGAAAAATTAAAAAAGAAAAAACTGTTTTTAGCAAAACTTTTCGACAACAGATCTTACATGTCTTGTCGAAAGGGTTCGGGAGAATTGCTATTATTAGGTACATGAAGTTGCCAAAATAATAAAAAAGACATTCTATCTTAGTTTAAAATATAGTGTCTACAAAATTACTTTCTTTATTCCATGTTATGCAAAACAATCCCACACAGTTAAGTACATATAGTTATCAGATCTTCCACCCATTAATTCTCGATTAGGAGCAATATGTGCTCAGCATGCATTTAGGTCTATGGAGGTATCACATTGCCCATCCTGCATAAGTCGATCGCCATTACTTTCAGTCACTGAACCCTGACCCTAACCCTGAGCCCAATAGACTAACGTGTACGAACGGAGGAAATTCAGGTTGAAATCTGCACATTGTTCCAAGAAATTTTGATGAGTCCACGTGAAAAAAAATTCCAAACTCCCAATAACCCTTTGCAGTGCATAGCAACATGGAGGCTGAAACTTAAGAACAACTTACTTGAAAAAAAAATCAAACAATGATTTAATGCAATCTCCATACCACTTAAAACTATCGTTTGCGTCTTAAGTCAACAGGACTTTTTATTTGACGTCATACTTTCGTCACTTTAACGGTTCGGGTATTTCCGATTTTGTCGGTAACTTCCGAGAAGTTCGGAATCTCGATCCCCGTTCTTGGAAAGTGATTTCTTTTTATTGTTTTGTTTTCTTTTTTCTTTCTTTTTTCTTGAATGATCAGACAGTACATGTGTAGGTTTATGATAGTGCATAACTGCGCATAACTGCGCTCGTCCCAACGGTTGCACTGTAAAACATATTAGTCGACTATTCGCTAACATCCATAGACTTAAAATACGCTTTATTGCCTAGATATCAAGAAAAATTATGCTTAGATAAAAGAATGCATTTTTTTAATTTTAAAAATGATGTACATATAAATTTGAATTTTTAAGTCCAGAACAAAATTTTATCAGTATTGCTTTTTCCTTATTACTTATTTTTTTGTTGTTATATATTTTTAAAAGTTGTTTTTAGCAATATAGATAGATATCCTTAAAGTTTCTAAGAAAGGAAACATGCCAAGAAAACCTTAGCATTCTATCCGGAGAGCGAACTCAATTAAAGCCGAATTAACGTTAATGTGTGAAACTTCCCCGAGAAATCTTGGCGAGGCAAGTAATGTCTTAAGTTAATTGGGTTTAAAACAAAAGTACAAAACTAATTATTAAAAAGCCTTGGCACCCATTCTTTTTTTTCGGAGGGGGGGGGGTGTCATATTAATCAAATACTGAAAAACGTAAATAAAAGAAAAAGAAAGTTATAAAAATTATTTATTGTAGTAAACTAAATCGTTAGTAGAAATAAGCTGTCTTTCAATTTTTTTATTTACGTATTTCCATATAATTTTATTTCCCTTAGTATAAATTAACTTCGGGTACGATGAATTTGGTAATTCTGGAAGTACTGCGCATCGAATTATGGGGAAAAGGTTACGAAATTCTCGGAAGTCGGCATCATTTCCTGATTAAACAAGAGGAAGGAGGAGTACTAAATGGGTAGAGGTATCACACCGGTAATTGAGGTAGGTCCATACATATCAAATTGAAATTCCTTTCTTTTGAGACTTTTTTCTATTCTCTTCCAAGCCATTTTTACAACTTTGGTACCTAGTAAATTTTATGTATTTTATGAACAAATAAAGGTTTTTGAAAGGACCCTTTTTCCGGGCATGGGAGGCTACTACCTGTGATGCACTCGGAATGTGTATAAACACATTAAAACATGCGTGGATTTGAGGTAGCCCTGTTTGCAAATGGAAAAAGATACTGCCGTGTAGGTACCGTTTTGTGTGTGAGGATGTGTCAGCTAGTGTGACAGGTAATGTTTAACATCTCCTGCTAAGTATTTTTTTCAAGTAAACAATTACTTGATTCTTTTTTTACGATTTTTTTGTGAAAACATTTACCGTTGTGATACCTAGACACAACCTGATTGGCTATGTTAATATTTTCATTTCAATTTTAAAATATCACTGATAGAAATAAATGGAGGAATGTATCAAGTTTATTTTTCTTTAATTAAAAAAGCTGAAAACCTAGGATCCACCCTCCTGAAATCGAAATCTGCTGCCGTAAACTGTCTTGTCAGCGTTTGGGGAATATGGGTGATTTGCATCAATTACACTTTTATTGACTTCATCGGTGCGCGTCAATCGGACAAGATTATTTTGCATGTAAATGTTGACTGTTCATATTTTTGTTACATCCTGAAAAATAAACATTTTCAACAATGTATTAATTAATATACTGTCACATGAAATAATTATACATGCATATGCGATACATGTAGAAGTAGAGTATATGTAAAACATGTAAATGGTAAAATGGAATAAACTTCAATGGATTTCATAATTGACAAATTCTCAGAGGTCAGCTTGCGCTTTCAAGTTCGATAGATAATATATCTAGATGCTTACAAAATTTAAGAATAACAGTCTTAGTAATTAAGATCAGATGTATAACACCCAATACACCATTATCGAATACAAGTCGTAAATAATAAATTACAGGTAGGAATAGAAAATACAGGCATATAAAAAGGAAGGCGATATATATTTTTCCTATTCTAAATGATTTACATTATTTGAGTTTTTAAAATTAAAAGTCCAAAACAAGTTTTATCGGTATTGCTTTTGCGTTAACTTTTTCTAAAGTCTATTTTTCTCTTTTTTGACCTCATGGTGTTAGTGTCGATAGATCAACTAAAACGAATAACAGTCCGTGATTTTTATCACATCTTTGAAACCTCAATCTCGGTTACTGCTGCATGAGAAGATAATGTTTATGCAATTGCAGCAGAGTATATGTTACATATCAACAAAATGTAGATAGGGCGACCTGTGATTTTGTTGGGCTTATATTTTGATGGTGAAAAAATGTGAACTTACAGCTTGATTTAGGTCAGAATATTACGACATGGCCACAGCTCTATCCAATACAAGAGGTTGCTTACAAATGTAACAGCGGGGATTCACGCACCGGAAAAGAAAATGATGAAATGATAAGAAACAGACCATCTCCATTTTCTCTCACAACAACCTATTGACGCTTATTCATTCATTTATCTTGAAAACAATGAATTTGTTTTCAAGTTCTGTGTGAAAACAGTTCATTTTTCCGTTTCCCGTTATTTACCCCACATGATGATTTGTGTGTAAGGCAGTTTTGAAATTGGCGGCATCGGATATTTGCATTGTGCCCAGTGGCTTATCCACTTCAAAGTCGCAGAGAACACGAAGCAAGTTAGAGAAAGAAAACCAAGTTAGACTGCCCCTCAATAAGTGATCGCAATAATTTCAGGAGTGGTTTAAGTGACGACTTGATATAAAAGTGTCTGTTTTCTGATGAATGGAGAAATAACGAAACAAAGACCAAACAAAGAATAATAAAGGTAAATTTACAAAGATATATGTATATGTTACGATTAGTGTAATTAAGGTAGTGTCTGGCATATGAACTCTATCATTATCTACAGTTACATGAGGATTTCGATCCTTGGTCAAGGTGGTTGCTTTCTTTATTGTGTGAAATGCTAAACACTTTAGCGATCATTTTATTTGTAGTAAAACTACATGCATGTACATTTATCATTTACCTCTCTGAACTCCCCTTTTAGCGTTAGTAATTAGTGTTTTAATTGCATATGTCCTGTCTGAACTAATCTGAATGCAAAATCGTGTTTAATGCAAAAGTACATGTATATGATCTGGATTTATATGAGAAAATTGACATCATCCTCAAATAAAATTTATCTTGTCTTAGTTTGTCAAAATGTGTGTGTAGACTGGGGGAATATATACGTGTTCTTTAGATGAATGAAATTTCCATACGAAAAACCAACGGAAAGACTATTTTTCGATTTTACCATGGGTTTTGAAAAATTGAAAGTTTAAAAACAATTATATGAGATGATTTACGAGTCTAAAAATTTTATCAATAGGTCAACTATGGATTTGTTCAAAATATGGCGGCCAGATTTCCTTTGGACATGTTGGAAATGCATTCAGCTAGTGCTCAATGGTATCAGCCATAAGGAAAGCATAGAAGTGGAGCTTCTGTCAAAGAAAGTAAATGTGATGGATGTGTTTGAAATCAAATTGTTCGACAATAATCAAGAGAGGGACTTGCCTCCTTCTCCATTTTTTCCTTCTCGGATATAGACTGGACAATACAATTTTCAACGTACTTTGAGATATTGTTTGTGACGTCAACATGCTACTGCATGCGCATTGAACCCCCTCCGCTCGTTGAATACGGCTTGAAATCAGTCAAAAAAACTGTATGCGTTTGTATGGATTATATGTTGTTTATTTATAGATTAAATAATAATGTATTACATCATTAGTATATTGAGATAAAAATGTCCCTCGAAAGTCTTTTTTCAATAAGATGTAACATGCATGCTTCTTTCCTGTAAAAAGTGTATATTGTATCAATTTATTTTTAGAGGAAATTAACCCTCTGATGTTCTACTGTTTTCTATATATAATGTTATTTTCTTACTGTGAATAATGACTGTAGAATCTAGTATGTTAATGATGGTTGCTTCGGCTTTGAAATACTGAATGTGCAATGAACCAATGTGAATTTAGAGAGGAAATTTACCCTGTAGATTTTTTCTACTTTCAAACTGTAAATGTTAGTAGATAGCACTGTATCACTGATATTCTTTGGGAGGAAATTTATTCCATAAACATGGTAAAATCAAATACGGTTCGGTTTCAAATACTGAATGTACAATGCAACAATGTCATTTTTGACTGTAATGTTAGTAGTGAACATTGTATCAGTGAAATTCTTTGGGAGGAAATTTACCCCGTAAAGTGTTGTTATATAAAGGCTATTTGCTTTTGAATTGACTACTGTATGTTTACTGTATGGATGTCATTTTGAGAGGAAATTTACTCTCTATTTTCATATTGTAATGTAGTTGTGAATGAGTTTGGAGTGATATTTACTCCGTAAAATCTAGCTATGTAAACGATGGTTGCTTCGGCTTTAAAATACTGAATGTACATTGCACTTATGTGAATTTAGGGAGGACATTTACTCTGTAGAGTTTTTTTTCTATTTTGAAATGTAGTGGTGAACACTGTATCAGTGATATTCTTTGGTAGGAAATTTACTCCGTAAAATCTAGCTATGTAAACGATGGTTGCTTAGGCTTTAAAATACTGAATGTACAATGCACTAATGTGAATTTAGGGAGGACATTTACTCTGTAGAGTTTTTTTCTATTTTGAAATGTAGTGGTGAACACTGTATCAGTGATATTCTTTGGGAGGAAATTTCCTCCGTAAAGTCTAGCTATGTAAACTATGGTTTCTTTGGCATTGAAATACTGAATATGCAATGAACCAATGTTAATTTAGAGAGGAAATTTACTCTGTAGATTTTTGCTTTTTTCAAAGTGTAATTGTAGTGGTGAACACTGTATTAGTGATATTCTTTGGGAGGAAATTTACTCCGTAAAGTCTAGCTGTGTAAACGATGGTTGATTTGGCTTTGAAATACTGAATGTACAATGCACCAATGTGAATTTAGAGAAGAAATTTACTCTGTAGATTTTGTGCTATTTTCAAATTGTAATTGTTGTAGTGAATACTGTATCAATGATATTTTTTGGGAGGAAATTTACTCCGTAAAATCTTGTTATATCAAAGATAGTCGCTTTTGAATTGACTACTGTGTGTTAACTGTATCAGTGTCATTTTTTGAGAGGAAATTTACCCTGTAGATTTTGCCTTTTCCAAATTGCAATGTGGTAGTGAAAACTGTTTCAGTGATAGTTTTGGGAGGAAATTTACTCCGTAAAATCTAGCTATGTGAACGATGGTTTGCGTTCTTTAAACTTTTGATATTCACCAATAAATATCTTGTAAACTGTGTTATTTGTTGAGTTTTGTCAATACCTAAGGACAAAATGCTTAAAACAGAAAAAAAGATTTTCTGTTTTGATTTTGGAATGCGTTTGGGTTATCTAACCAGTATATCTGTATCCTAAATTAAGTGTGAGAGTTTTAAGACCCCCCCCCCAATCTACAATCATGTGCTATTAAATGAGTCATAGAAAATGGACTCAGAATAATAAATACAAAAATAATAATAAACTAGAAACAATCTCTTTGCGAGCAACGAGAGGTCTTCCGTCCGATCCTGAAAAAAAAAACCTTGTAAAATCGAGCTGAAAAAGTGATAAAACAAATTTTGTCTGAATGGAGATTGAACCCAAGTCTCTAGCGTAAAAATCCAACACGTTTACCATTACGCTAATGTGTGTACTGCACTAAGTTTACTTATGTTCTAAATTCACCAGTTCAAACGAACATAAATTATTTATAAATAAAAACTCAAACACCAATATATAGGATGAGCTCGCATGCACGAGTGCAACAGCTTTTTAATTTTACAATCATGATAACATAAATAAATCTTCTTCACATACAAGTAATCATCCCGTTCTACAAAAGAGAAACGATAATTTAATGAACATATTCATGAAAAGAGAAACCATACAAAATAATATACTTTGGGAGGGGTGGGGGGGGGGGGTCTGTTGCACTTAAAGCAGCGAAACTTCGAATGACTTAAAAGCCCATAATACAACCCAATACGACAATATACATGCCTAGCATGATTTTAACCTACAGAACCGCGAAATCTTAAACCAATCGATCTTCGATACAGCCACCCCCCCCCCCCCAATTCCGTAAACGAACCAACGTGTTTACCGTAACTTTTATAAATATATTTATATATACTTCTACAACACCGAGTACACCTGTCTAAGAAAAATGAAAGGCGGACCATTATTTATAATTTCGCACATAACGCCACTAGTAAATCTTTGCGTCTTTTCTTTGGAATGTTCCATTAAATAAATGTGATAGTTTCAATGAAATTAAGAAAAGAACGTTCCAATAACCTAAATTTCGAGGTTTAGAAAGTATATTTAACTCATTGTACAAATTCTATATCGCATAAAATAACACTAAAGCATTAAAATGACTATAATTTTAAACTTAACCCGATTAAACTATCCCGATTAGTTACACTTTCATGAAAATGTTGAAATGGTTCCTCGAAAACATGTCTCGCCCTACAATGGTCAGGAAATCTGATATTATTTATGTTGAATAACTTGAATCAGATCTTTCAATAAGATCAGAGAAAAGAATAAACGCCATTAAACGATCTTATTAAAAAAAAATTCTTATTTTTGTCTTTTGTTTTAGTTCAATATGACACAAGTGTGCATGTGAAAACAGTGGTTTGTTCTGAAACTTTCATGTAATTACATCAATATTTTTTCGAGAAATCGCGTGCACAAAATAAGAAAGTCAAAAATAATAATAATAATAATAATAACTAGATGAGATCTCGTTGCGAGCAACGAATAGTATTCCGTCCGATTTCTTGATAAGATGAGATGTGATTTTGACTGAGATATTCGTAAAAAGAAAATGATTTAAAGTTTTCCTCCGTAAAATTTCCTTCTTTTGATTCATATCATATCTTGACTATCTATTGTGTTCAATATGGTTTATTAAAATATTCCTCATTTACGAGAAATAAAGCTTCAGAGATTTAGCATTCTGGTCCCTTGTGACCCCTTAGCTTTTATGTAACATTTGATCAAAATTTTAAAATACTATTTTGTTGCA
This sequence comes from Saccostrea cuccullata, assembly GCF_032062105.1. Taxonomy (NCBI): domain Eukaryota; kingdom Metazoa; phylum Mollusca; class Bivalvia; order Ostreida; family Ostreidae; genus Saccostrea; species Saccostrea cuccullata. Next base: position 24,067 of record NW_026933097.1, read on the forward strand.
AATCGTAAAAATAAATGCCTATTGCTTCAGAAATGTATTATAAAATATTGATTATTGAAAGGTCTTGTGATTTTCAAGACTTTTTGTTCAAAACCTATTCAGAAATTTTCTTTTTGTCTCGGAGATACGCTTAATGGAAATATTTAGGGGCCACTCCTGCAAGTCCTTAATGGGGCCATTTTACAAAAAATTCAAAGTATGCATATTGTTTACAACACTATTCTGGTCATCTTTTGTTCAATATTGCTTATCAAAATATCCCCCCTATTGGAGATATGAAGCGTCAAAGATTTAGCATCCTGGCCCCTTGTGACCCCTTATAACTTAATACATGAGCAAAATTTTATAATATATTGTTGCAGATCGTTAAGATGAATATCTTTGCTTCTGTAATATATCACAAAATATTGATCATTAAGAAGTTAAAGATGAAAGACTTTCGGCCCCTTTGAGCCCCTAATTTGAGTAGTCAGCCCCTTTTTCTTGATATCAAATGAAAGGTCTTGTGATTTCCAAGACTTTTTGCTCAACACTTATTCATAGATTCCTTTTTGTTGTGGAGATATGCTGAATGGAAATATTTAGGGGCCGTTTCTGCAAGTCCTTGATGTAGCCATTTTACAAAACTTCAGAGTATGCATATTGCTTAAAACATTATTCTGATCATCTTTTGTTCAATATTGCTTATCAAAATATTCTCCCTTTTCGATGTATGAAGCGTTAAAGATTTAGCATTCTGGCCCCTTGTGACCCCTTATTACATAATATATATGATCAATTGTTTTCAATATATTGTTGCAAATCGTTAAGATGAATATCTTTGCTTCCTTAATGTGTCACAAAATATTGATTGTTAAAAAGTTAAAGATGAAAGACTTTCGGCCCCTTTGAGCCCCTAATTTGAGTAGTCAGCCCCTTTTTCTTGATATCAAATGAAAAGTCTTGTGATTTCCAAAACTTTTTGTTCAACACTTATTCATAGATTTCTTTTATTTGTGGAGATATGCTGACTGGAAATATTTAGGGGTCACTTAATGTCCTTAATGGGACCATTGCACAAAAATTCAAAGTATGCACATAGTTTAGAATATTATTCTGACCATCTTTTGTTCAATATTGATTATCAAAATATTCCCTCTTTTCAAGATATGAATCGCCAAAGATTTAGCATTCTGGCCCTTTGTGATCCCTAATTACGCAAGATATGCTTAAAAATTATCATATACAGTTGCAAATGGTCTTAAATTAAAAGATTTCAAAAAATCGAGCAGAAAAAGTAATAAATTTTTTTATAAACACACGGGGGATCGAACCCGGGTTGCCTGCGTGACAATCCAGCGCGCTAACCATTTAGGCATTAGGATAGCCGCTTCGAATTTTCAAATGCTAATATCTCGAGATTGGCTTTTTCGATTTTCAAACAAATTACATGTTTCGCTTCTGGAAAAGAGTCTCTATATAAATCAAAAATAAAAATATTAAAAAACAAAAGTTGAAAAAATGCATTTTTTAATTCGCTTCCGGTAGCGACCGGAAGTATTGACGACGCATGAAAAGGTGATTCTGCAAACGTTTGACCATGAACTTTTATCACCAATAAGTCTCCAGTTCATATCATTAGTCATTCTCGAGAAACAGGGGCGACAAAATTGCATTTTAAAATCAGGAAATTGTCGAATTCTCAAGACTGGAAGTGAGGTCATCAACAACAAAAATTTCCAATAAGGTTCAGATTAGAACCTATCAGATGTCAAAGTTTCATGGGAATCGATCCAGTCGTTTTTGAGAAATCTTGTGCACAAGAACGGTAAGAATAGGGAAAAAGAAACCGAAGAATAACAAGAAGGTCTTCCGTTGGAGACGGAAGACCGTAATAATAATAAGAAGAGACCGGAAGACCTTAAATATGAAAAAATAAAATTATTTTTGATGATTTGTTAATTTGAAAGATCTAGTCTACCTTTTGGTCTTAGGAACATCGATCATAAATTTACAGTTAAGATAAAAATAACTATTACATGCGATTTATTTTGTCGTTTGTTAAATCCCACACAGCAAAGTATAAACGATTCATTGATTACAATGCTCTTTTTAATGTGACATCATCTCGTATACCTTTACGTATTTTGTACGCAATGAGAGGCTCATCAAGTCAATTTTGTACAATGAAGCATGTCTTTTGCTATCAAAGAGAACATTATGCATGTATGTTGAATCTATGCCCCTACTGAAAATAATCACGTCTGTACTTGACAAAATTTGAAATGAAAATGAATTTAGATGACATGTAAAAAATAAAAAAAGACAGATCAGCACACCCAGCCCAAATTACATTTTACACTCAAAAGTTACGTATCTTTGAATATAACTGCTCAAAAGCGGGTTTATTCACAAAGGATAAACCTCATTATATAAAATGCCGTTAACCTAGAAGCTATCTATATTTTACAATTTCATTTTCATAATCTCCGTCTATTTTCCAAGCAAGTACTGTCGTGTATTTGTTTGCAGATTCATTAAAAAAGTAATATAATAGTCCTTGTTAGCCATATTATTACAAGGGCATACCCCCAATGTATCTTGCCAAGTGTTTACACATACTTTCAAGAGGCATTTATATATTATAAACGTGCTGCAAACCACATTTAATCTTGCACATTAAATAATTATAACTATAATTTATGTAGTAAGTTAATTAACCAGAAAAATTTTCAACCTGCCGTAAAACATATGTAGTTTTAGCAATTAAATAACTTTTCACAAAGCACATAAAGTGTTGAAAAGAATTATAAATTAAGCGAAGATTTAAACCTCGTTACATTGTATACCTTTGCAATATTGGAATTTTTAAAATTAATGATCTCAAAACTGCAAGTATATTTGCTAAAATCATTTAACTCCGAAATCAGTTGACAAGTCTATATACAATTCTAAATATCCGCAGCATGTAGATTTGAACCGTATTGCAGTATTCAGATATTAAATAAGTCCAAAAAATCGCCAATCATTCTTAAAATAAAGGACAAGATAAGGTGAGAGCAGTATTTGGTCCCCAAGTTTGCCTGTCTTTCAGAATGATCCAACAGTTTATCCAAAAAAAAAGTGTTGTCACCCCTGCCACTAAATGAGTATTGGTTTTAAGATTTGAAATATACAGGGCACACAGTGAGGTCAGGAAATAGGTCAATTTCCGTCATTTCTCATTCTTATGCAAATTTTCATCAATTTTACAGTACATTTTCTTTCGAAAAACATAGAGCACACGCTTGCCTATCTACCAAATTTATATATTTTATACACTAATACCAGATGCAGTTTATGTGTAAAAATCTCAGATAGGCAAGCTTGTGCTCTATGTTTTCCGAAGAGAAATGTATCCCAAATATGATAAAATTCCACCAGAATTGAGGAAACTCTAGAAATCGCCCTATTTCTGCGCCCTCTAGTGACTTCTATGTAAGCTTTGAATCAGAATTAGTGCTTGTATTAAAGTGAGGATCATTTTAACTTCTGAACTACAAACTATCACAATTCTACCATTGTTCTGATTTTTATATCAAATAAGGGGCCAGATTCGGCTGTTACCCTATCTTGTCCTTTACCAATATTTCCATGTCGCCTTAAATGAATAATATATACATGTATACCAAAATGGAAGAATTCGTTCAATGCTTACAATGAAGAAGTTGAAATGTTCAAACGTTAACAAACAACGAACTACGACGGAATAGATAAAATCAAAGGCCTGAAGGGCCTGCGAGTTGACTAGCTCGAGTTAATTGAGCATTTTTTCCATACATTTGGACACCATACCTTAATCATATATTCAGTTTATTTTACATCTTAACAGATTGAATATTACATGTCTCCACGTTCGGTTCAAAATTAATTAAAAGTGTATATTGCTTTTCCTATTTACATGTATATATACAGGTTGGCAATAATGGGCTTCCGTACATATTATTGCAGCACTGCAAACCTGGATTCTACAATGAATTTAAGCACACTAGCTGCAGTGGTCAGTGTTATGGAGTAATTAGTTTAAAGATTTCCACAGCAAATCTGGATTCTAAAAATAGATTTTCAAGCACACTAGCTGCAGCTAATGAGAGCAGCAGGTGTTTGTGTTAGGAAGTATTCTAGGTCAATTTTATGTAGTATACATAAACTTCAGATGCCAGGGAAGATTAGATCCGCCTAACATGCTTGAACATATATTCATACGCAGTAATTGTACATGTACAGATACTTAATAAAAAAAATCAGGAAAAGCATGAAGACATAAGTAAGGTAACAGTATGACATATTATACAGTTTTTACCTCCTAAGTTTATCATGGTTTATACAATCACTCAAATAAAAGCATTTTTTGCTAGAACTATCATATCTGGCGTATGGATCACCTTGATGAATGCGTGAACATTTTACAGCTCTGATCATGAAACGTCTATGTCAACAAAGAGTAGCTCGCTACGCGAGCCAACTAAAAAAATAGCCACATTTGAGTCAGGTGACCAAATATAAAAGAATTTTTTTTTTATTGGAATGCAAAATGAAGCAGAAACTCAATAAATCTGCTCTTTTTACAAAGATTGATATTATCCAAAGGTTATTAAGATACATATCCGTACTATTCTTATAACTCTGTCATCTATGCCTCTTTTTTCATTCTTTTTAGTTGGCCTTGAAAATGAAGACAAAACTTCAATCGCCTACAAAGAGACAAGTGCAGACTTTTCTTCCCTACTAGATAAAGGTAAAAGCAAGATATTTAGAAGCTTCAAATACATGCAAATATCAAGAATGAAATATCTGACGATTTCCGACACATCCGGGTCGTTCAAAATAGAATGCCAGTACAGTGTTTTTTTTCACTATTTTTATTCAGTATTGTTTGGTGTATTTCATCGTTTTAAGTAATTAGTAATAAAACCCAAATGTTTAAAATCTAGTTCTTTCTTAAACCATCAAAATTAATCTTTACAATTGTTTGTCATTTTATATTCTATTATTATGAAAATTTTAATTAAAAAAATAAATCTGTGCAGTTGAACTTATTCCCTGAACGCATTTAAATATAACTGATGTTGGTATTGCAAGGAATTTTCACAAATGTTTTATTGCATAATCTGTCTTTAAGTAAAGATATGCTTAAAATATACGTATCTTTCACCACATGTCTTTGCATTACTTACTGAAATTTAACACACATTTTTAATGTGAATTTCGTTTAGATGAAACAAAAGAAGAAATGCGAATTCTTTTGATCGGAAAGACCGGTGCAGGAAAAAGCAGGACAGCAAATACCATCTTAGGAAAGGAGGCGTTTTTATCAAAGGCAAGCATGCATTCAATAACACATGAATTACAATATGGAGAAGTTGAAATCGACGGAAAACGGCTACTGGTCGTTGATTCACCGGGGTTTTTTGACTTGACGATGAGGGAGGAAGATATTGATAGAGAATTACAAAGGTGTGTAGAGTGTACAGCTCCAGGACTGCACGCTTTCGTACTTGTTACTGGCATCGGTCGATTTACTAATGATGATTATTTGGTGTTGCAAAAGTGCAAAGAAAAGTTTGGTGATCATTTAGAAGAGTATTTGATTGTTTTGTTTACTCGAGTTGATGATATTGAGAAAGAGGGGATGTCAATAGAGCAGTTTCTATCAAATGGTGATGAACAGCTTCTGAAGATTCTTAAAAAGGCAAAGAACAGATACATTGCCTTCAATAACCGTGCACCAGAGGACCAAAAGCAAAAAAACGTTTTAAATTTAATATGCATGATACAGCGTTTAATGAAGGAAAATAAAGGTAAAATCTTTTCAAATAAGATGTATCAAGATGTAGAGGAAGCTTACCAGAAGAAAAAGAAGATGGAAGCAGAAGAAATGAAAAGAAAAGAAGAGGAAGAAAAAGAAAAACATTTCCAGGAAATAAAAAGACAGGAGGTCGCCTTAAATGAGGAAAGAGACTTATTGGAAAAAAAGAAAGCTGACGCAGAAGCAGCGGCAATTACCAACATGAAACTACTTGAAGAAAAGTATGAAAAAGAAAAAAAAAGAACTTGAAAAAAAAATGTTTAACCTTCAAGATGAATATCAGAGGCAAAAACATTCTATAAAGGAAAGTAACGACCAAACAACGAGGAACCTGGAAGAAAGACTTCAACAAAAAGAAAGAGAGTCTCGACAGGAAAGAGAAGAAATGCAACTTAAACTTCAGTCCATGATGGCCGAAATGAGAGAAATGCACAAAATGGAACTTGAACAGTTCCGTGAGTCACACAGAGAAACAGGTAAGAATCTCAATCAGATTTTAATCAATATGAACACTTTTTGTGTGTTTTGAATGTTTGCCTGCTTGTTAATTTTATTTAATTAGTCTTCTTAGAAGCAGTATTAGTAGAAGACTTAATATTGTTATTATTAAAAAAGTACTCAAAATAAGTTAATTATTAATGGTAAATACTTTATTATTGTTTATCAAGATCTAAATTACATCCTTTATCTTTCAGTGAGCAAACCTCAGTCAAGTGAATCAGGATGCATATTATCTTGAGCGATTCCAGAATTTTATAATTTAGCGAGAATATGAATCATGCAGAATTTCTCTCAACGTAAAATAAGCATTTATTTTTTTGTATGTAACAGATTGCATGTGTAATTAACATTCTATAATGTTTCATCTTAGTTTTAGTTTTCAATTTAGTATATTTCACCCAGACCAACATATTGGTACATGGGTTAAAGTACATAGATAACATATGTAGAAGACTGTATATACATTATATAAAAAAAAACATTCTGGTAAGAGGTACATATATACAATATAGAAAACATGGCAGAAGATTAAGGGGGAGGATAAAAGTGGGAAAACATATTGAGGAGGACAGACAGCAGCATAATTTTTCGGATAAACATACAAAGTTTTTTTTCAGCATTTTTTTGCTTGTAGTTGACATTATTTCTATGAATTCAACAACATTCGGTCTGTGAGAATAATAATTGTTCAGGTAATTCTTTTGTACATTTCCTAGAGTTTTGCATTCTAAGATATATATGTAATCCATCTGCAATTTGAGTGTTTTACATCACCAAACATTAACTTCTTTAGCATTAGAAGGTATTTATAAAAGAGTGCTTCTAAGCCTAAAAAGTAATACAAAAGCTTAATGTCATAATATTAACTTCTTTTGTTCTCGTTCCAGTTTTAGCTCACATTTTTTGTACATGAATTTTTCACTTCTCTCTTGCATCATATAGTTTTTTGTATTTACAATATCAGAAATTCAATACAATATGTGGAGATAACGAATTGTTTTACACTCAGAAGTCCATTAAACAATACAAATAATGAGCAGAGCACATAGGGACCTCACAAACGTCCTACATGAGATTAGGTGCCATGAAGAAGTAAGCATGTTCTGCCGACCAGTCACACACGCCGTGTGTACCTTGTCATGATTGAGAAATAAATGAAACATTCGTCAACAATTCAGTGTCTAAATAATGGCCTAACAATTAGTATGACTATCGTCAGTCAGCATCTGACTTAATGATAGATTGGCTGACTATGCCATGGTGTCGACTTATGAAATTCTGTCTTTAATTTTACTGCTGCTATTTTTGTTTATTTCATTAAGTTGTTTGTCAATAACTTACCACGTTTTTACTAAATGCACTTGTGTGTAAAGCATACAATTTGTAGTTGCTAGAGTGTATGTATTTGTTTATGAAAATAATACTTTTATTTGCATAAAAATATAAATAGAAACAATTTACAACGTCTGTATATGAATTTACATTGGTTAACATTGCTCATTATTAAAATCTCCCAAATTTTTCTTTTAATTTTATTGATGTTGAATATTTAAAAGCATAAATTACAAACCTCTTTCTAAAAATAATCTTTTGATAATTATTTTTAAAGAAAGTTTATTTTTTCAGATATATATTTTGATATGTCTGGGTTTTTATCAATTATATAAAACAACATTACTTCGTAATCTTAGAAAAAAATATGCAAAGGAGTACATGCAAGACCTCTAACAGTCGTTGGAGTGAGATAAATAACTAATCAAGGGCATAAGGCTAATTTAGCAGTGAGCGTTTTTCAGGGTGGAGAATGTTATAAGCTGTACTTCGATCTTAAAATGAATTTTCCAAACGGGAGTGATTTTTTTTTTTGCAATTTAAGTCAAATGTGAAAATGTGTCATTTAAATTCAAATTTTGAGAGTTTATGCGCATTTTATGAGCATTAATAGTTTTAGAAGAGTAAAAGAAAAGAACATCTTTGAGATCGAAAGATTCTGTGAATTTTATACATCTTGACAATGCAGTGTTATGTTTCAAAAGTATACTTACTTACGTTATTATATTGATTTTGATTTGGTGTTACTTTTATAATAAAACTGCGTTTACTTTTGTCTGAATTTCTGCTTATCAAAAATATTTTGAGGGACTTGGGTTGCAGCCATTTTCAGACTATTTCGATCTCATTTAAAAGAAGAACTCTATATAAAGATATGCACGGATGATCAACTTTTAAAACTAAAGTTTTTGAATGTTTTCTTTACAAAATGAAAATTGACAACAAATAATAAGTTAAATCTGGTAGTTTATTTGTTGACCCCAAGCTTCCTTAAGCAAAAGGAATTTCTTGTGGAATCACTGTCTTGTTAGTATAGTATGCTAGGACATCATCGAAAGTGGGGAACTTGGGATAATTTGCATAACGAGCGAAGCCTGGTATGAATGAATTATCCCATGTCTCCCATGTTCCTACTATCGTTGATGTCCCTAGCATTATACAGTGATTACTTATATATCCATTTCATTGAAAAATAAGATTGTAGATTAAGATTTTTTTTATTTTTTATACACGACGACCCCCATGCCAAATTTAATAGTACTCTTCAATGACGTCAAGCACCAAAAAGGCAGCTGCACGTGATTAACATGCATTATTGGTCTCCTTAGTGCCAGACACAAATTAAGATGCACACGAGAATTAAATGTATATTAGACCTCATAAGCTCCTGATATATCGACCTGCCCAATTTACATTCTGGTAGAATTGTCAAGAATCAACTCCACTAACTCTCAAAGACATATCACAGAGAAAAAAAATAGTACTGGAAATATAATATGATAACTCCATATATGGGGAGTATAAACATATTTATATGCACATTATTTCTTAAGTACTTAATCATTAACTTTAGTCTATGGTATTGTAAACAGTTTACCTTAACACCAAGGAAATATCTCAATTGACTCTCATTATACTCAAAGTATATTCAATCTACATCATTATTAAAATTAAGAAATAATAGGTATAAAATATAATCACAATTTTATATAACTTATTTTTTGACAGATTTGCAATTGGTAAGTAGGTTCACGTCGTTACAGTATGTTTATGACGTTATTATAAACTGAAGCTCTTAAAGAGAGAGTGATAAAAATCTTATTAAAGAAAGAGTAATAAACAAACGCTCTTGCAATTTAAAATAAAGAAATTTGAGAATATCTCCATAATTTCTTTTATGTTTCTTATGAATCCTTTGTGCCCGAGATATTTTGTAGTACTCTATAAAATCAGGAAAATATGTCAATTTTTGGCATTTTGAGATGCCCCTCTGGTAACAAGACGGTAGATGTTATTGTTTCTTACGTAAACTGTATAATATAGTATTATCCATCCAATATTATAGTTTGAAGAAAAGTCTATTGTAGTATTTGAATATTTTGCTGTAAAGTGCTAAAAATTGGCATTTTTCTTATATAATCCTATAGTAAATGTACCTGTATTTGGAGACGGACCCTCAAATATACATCGAAGGCAGATTTTCCCAAAACTTCGCACGTAGACTGAACTTTATGTAAGTTTTATATGACATAAAAATAAAAAGTTTTTCTATTGTAGTTTTCACACAAGAAAACCACATTGGACCTCCTTAAATTATACATCTATACTTAAAAATTAACAAATTGTGTAGATATACTCTGAGACGAATGCACAACAGTTCTTACCTAAGCCTGTAGGAAAACACTAGGTATAAGGTGATGTCCCTAAACTATATTCAGACTTCACTCGCATAGTAATCAATAATTATCGTATACATGGTATATATTTAATTAAAAAATCTACTTTCATTTTTGAATAACAGTCTCGAAATACCACTGAAGAGAAAAAAAGTGGTGGCGCATCTAAGTAAATGGCATTTTAAAGCTGACAACAAGCAAGCGCTTATTTATTTCATAAAACGTCAATAACGAATTATTAAATCAAAACTTGATTTAAGTGATATAAAAGAAATAAGCTTTGGTCATTGATTAAAAAACAAAATATGCAAATCATTTCCGTTGATGTCTGTTCTTGCTATTCGTTGAAAGTTCTGGAAAGTCATGTGCCATCGAATCCAATGTCTTTTAAAAATTAAGTTTAGACAATTGTTTATCATGAATGGACAAGGAAATAAATGTAGAGAAAATTGTAACACAATGATTTTGGGAATATATTTTAGTAAGTTGTGCTAATGTTTTATAAATAAATGTCGATTAATTTCCATGAATATATGTTTAGATAGTATCAAACAGTACATTTTGATTTTTAAATGCTTTAAAAAATTGTGTTTTGATGAATACATTTCAGTTAATTTTCTACACAAGGTCTTTTATTTTAAAAACTTATTTACACCTCGGAGGCCTGTTTGCGCATTTGGAATGAAAACTTAGCTTTTTTTCAGTTATTTATTTGTAGTGCGTAATGTATAACAGAATGAAGTTTAAAAATAAATACAATTGTAAAGTGTTCAAAATGTCAAAGAAATGTCTAAATTGGGAAAATTTTGTTCAGTGCTTTACAACGAAAAGATGTATTAAACTGTTCGTAGCTTATGATATGTATGTAAACATTTATTATATAATTGAAAGATCTGAATATATGTATACCTTGTTTATAATACAATGTACAGTTTAATTTGTCCAATCCAGCTACCGCCGGTTCCATGAAATTTGGCCGGATTAGACAAAATCCGGAGTGCAGGAAAATATCAATTTCTAAAATTTTCGTTGTTTATTTAAAAGTACATTATATACATATTATAAATAAAATTAAATGAAGAAATCAATCAATATTTTAGAGGCTAGGAATTATAAAATAGTCTCACGTAACTTTAGTTTTCCGCGAAGTTTGAAAGTCGGGTGAAATGTTACCTCAATAAAAATATACGGGCACGCATGAGATAAGCCTACTATGTATAAAGTGGACCAGGGTCCAAGACCATAAACTGAAAACAGACTCAAGTAACAAATTTAGATCAGTGTAACTTTAAAACTTCTTCTGATAAGAAAACAAGATTTTTACTGTATGCTCAAATGAGAATATTATGCAAACCCACGAATTCTTGATAACGTATGTCTTCTGATTAATAAGCTATTAAAAATCAAAATTTTGTCTTAAGTCTGTTCTCAGTTTATGGTCACCAAGCCAAGTTTCGCTTGTCAAAGACCTCATTCAATGTACAGGGGTATTACCAGTAATGCACAATTATTTACGATGTGCTTATTATTAGATTGAACTTATAATTTTTTAATATGTAAAAAATTACGTCTCCCCCCACAGTGTTATGGCGCCATTTTGAAATGCGTTCGATTTTCGATCCCGATTTATATTTTGATTTGTAAATCGCATAACTATATTTTTGTGTTTATTTTTATAATGTGGTAAAGGAGGGAGACAAAGTTATTTTGATTGTAATTTAATCAAATAATTTATTTTCTAATTGGGCTTTGTCACCGCCGCATTTTACTGAGTTCGTCTCAATGCACTAAGGATGCTAATGTAAACACGGATTATCATATCCACCACGAAAGGTGTTAATTGCTTTGAAGTTACTCAGGTATGGCCAGATAAGAGGGAATAATAACTATTAATTATGAGCAGTTGGGACTAGTATGGCCGTTCGGAATACAGAATAGACAGTATCTGGACTACACAGAATTTTTTATAATGAATTTGTTAAAGAAGTGCATGGGACTAAAATTTATAGACGGAATGGACAAAAGTCCGGAGTACTCAGAGTCCGGATTGGACAAATTTTACTGTACATGAATCTGTCTGATGTGCCATTTGGCATAAGGAAAAAAAGAATTGAATTAACATATAGTACAACAAAATAAAGTTGCTTTATAACATGCAAGAAGAGGTCTTTAGTGAAATTGATATTTGTAGAACTAAAAAAACTTTGAATATATTCAGTATTTGTACACAAATTCAAAATTAATGGGTTTTTTTTAAGTTCTGTAGCTCTTATTTAGTATTTTTTAAAGTTTTCTTTTCTTATGCTGATATATAATACATACGTTTTATACGCATGACTTCAAAGAAAAGTCCGAAAATATTTATTTGTTTACCTCTAATGGAGGCTCAACTAATTACAATAAACTGCCCCCCCCCCAAAAAAAAAGAAAATAGTGGACATATACACCTACTAAAGTGTTAGTGAACAACTAAAAAAATCATAGTATGATTCTTTTTTTGTGAAAAATGTGTAATATTCTAACAAAATCTATAACCATATTATTTACAAGGGGAAAAGGGTTAAAACTGAGGAAATTCGGATTATTGTGAAAATGATCTTTTTAAGGTATGAGCACACTTCTGCCCCACAATTTTTTTTTCATGAATAGAAACCTTTTGATGTTAGTTTTAAACTGAACCCTAAATAAATTTGGGGCAGACCTGTGCTCTATGTAAAATTGACTATTTAACCCCAAAATGTGATAAATCAAGCAAATTCCTGATTTTCTATGATTTGGGGGCTATAGATCTCAGGCATACAAGTATGGAACTCCTAGACTTTTTCCACTTTGATAAACTACAATACCTAGACTACCTTTTAAGCAAAAAAATTTTGGCCAAAACTTTGATTTTGACCATTTTACAGGGCATATTTTGACCCTTCGTGGGCCAAGCTCTTTGTTTATAAAAGATTTATTTCACAAAAATAATAATAATAATAAATGAATAAAAGAAAACAAGATTGATTTATACATACATATGGGAATGATCCAACAATTTGAGATCAAAAATATGATACATAAGTAAGGTGATACATGTACAATCGTGTAAAACAAGAATAAAAACAAATATGGAAAGATTAATACATGTAGTAAAGGATCTTTGTTTTATTTGGTTTACGTTTCAGGGGAGCTTAGAAACTCCTAATCTTTATAAGGGACTGTTCCACTAAGTGTCATTGTTCCCTCATACATGCATGTAACGCAACCTTTGAAAAAATGCTTTTCAATAAGTTTGATATTCTGCAAAAAAGATATATTTCCTTGCAGACGGAACATTTCTAGTATTTTAACACTTTTTATGGGGATTCATATCAAATTAGAATGAACCTTATTTATTTTACAATTTTTCAAAGTGAAATCCTACAGGAATTTTTTACGCCTGGTCATCATCTTCGTACTAGAAACATAAGATCCATTACTAAAAGGTGGATCCCACGGCTGATGCCAATGCCCGGGGGGATAAAGTCCATTGAGGAAAACATCATGGCAGTAATTAAACCACCAGCCACCTCGGTGTTCAGTAGCACAGTTTCCTGGGGACCGGTCGGTATCCTTGTCAAAAGTGGTAAATCTGGCATTGTTTATTACGTCAGATAACGGTGCGTTCCTGATCTTGTCTTCTGTAAAATTATGAATATCATCGTTAATTACACACATTTATTATAAAAACCTTTTTCTAAAAATGCTTGAATTAAAAAAAAAAAATACAAATCAAAGAAACACAAAGATTGATTAACAATGATGTTTAAAATGTTATAAACCATGATGTGCAACTATTATTATTTTAAGCAATATTTTCGTTAGATAATTGTGTACATTATGCTTACTATGAGAGAAATAAGAAGTGTCTGATAAAGTATATTTGTAATTCTGTACTCCGTTAAAGGGAGACTCAGGTTCCATGTCTCTTTGCCACATCGCTATAAACCCAAATGCGGCACGTAAACATAGGTAGTGACTGTTTCGTTTCTTACACGTAACACCAAGTATTTAAAGTTAAATTTATGGAACATTAGGATGAGACCTTTAAAGTCGACTATCCGTGTCAAGGGATGAGCTGGCACAGTATAGAACTCTCAATGGAACTGAGGGTCGAGCTTAGGTAATGTTTCAATCACTGCATGGGCAGACAGCGAAGTCTCTATATAAATGAAAAATCCTCAAATGTGAGGTTAAACAGCATGTAGTCAAATAAACCCCATACTACACGTATTAAGACGTCGATGATTGATTGATGGTATATTGTTTAACGTCCCTCTTGAGAATTTTTCACTCATATAGAGACGTCACCGTATGCCGGTGAAGGGCTTCAAATTTAGACCTATACTCGGCACTCAGGGCCATTGAGCAGTGAGGGTTTTTTATCGTGCCAGCGCCTTCGGTGACACGGGACCTACGTTTTTAAGGCCATATCCGAAAGACCCGTGACTTTCACTTCTGATTCCGAGCGCCTGGCGAAGGAACAGTCGCTACCTATTTTTTCGTCTTAGGTTTGACGCGGCGCCGGGAATGAGAATCGACCCCTGGCCTCCCAATCACGAAGCGAACGCTCTACCACTAGGCTACCGTGAACGGTATTAAGACGTCGAAATTGAATGACAAGATGAAAGAAGTGAAATGAGTAGTGTGATACATGTAAGTGTAGTATTCCAGGTAGTTTCCATTTACGATTACTTATTATATAATTATTAATTTCAATCTAAGTTTTAAAATTTTGTTTTCTACTACTTAAAATCAAAACATTCTTAAGTTGAAAAAATTTCAGAAAAGTTAACAGACTTTTTTTGTTTGCTTATTTTTTTTTTGTTCTTTGTTTGGGGTGTTGAACCTTTATTTTTGATTCTACAAATTTATTTTAGTTAATATCAAACAGAATTGTTGTTTCTACTATTCTACAACAATGAAAATTAAAATATGTTTAAAACTTTCTTTTTATTCACATTCAATTATTATTTTTCCCCTCAAAAATCGTTCTTCCCAATTTTCCTAATATTGAATCTTCCTTGCTTGTTCAAAATAAAAAAAGAGAAAGATATTCTGCTAAAAAAAATCTGAATATTTTTTCTTTAACATTACGTTGTTAATAATTAATATTTTTAAATTAATATTACCTATAATTTACCCCCTATATATCATTCAGAAACGTGGATGCTTATTTCTTCTTCAAACTTTTTCAGAAAAATGTTGATTTTACAAACCCAAGCTTCCCGTAGCTTTTCCACCAACATTCAGTCTGTAGCCATTGTTTTGGTTGTTTACGAAGAAGAAATCATATCTTATAAACATGTTTGTTTTGTTCAAAGATGTTATCTCTATGTAGAGAGAACTTGTTTTCTCCTTTGTCAATTGATGTATGATGTCATTTCCTGAATGAAAAAGAAATGAGTTGAGAATAGGTATTTAAAACTTCTTTAATTTTGAAAGGAAAATTGTTGATGACTTGTAAATATAAGATATGATTTGAAGTTTAAGAGTATGTATTACACCAAGTTTTCAAAGAACAAAGGAAATATTGATAGCTACCCGAGAACAGTACCAAAATTTTATTTTAGATTTCTTTTCTGCATGATCCAATTTTTTCTTTAAATCAAACATTTAGATGTTTTCTCTATGGCACCTATAAACACACTTCTAATGTTTTGAAGGTCCGTGCTTGTTCTGCTCTTATTTTGTATTTCTAATGGACTTTTGATCTAGAATGTTGTTCGTTATCTCCATATTGTACATTAGGAACTTTTTGTATCGTTCTTGAATCATGACATATGTGCCAACAATATTCTCTCTCTCTCTCTCTCTCTCTCTCTCTCTCTCTCTCTCTCTCGTACATAGGCTTATTTTTACGTCATTTTTTTTTATCATAAGAACAATTTTTTTTCTCTGATGCTGAACAGAGGAAGTTCAAAGGTGGCAGGGGGCATAATGAACTGCATTTTACAAAATGTAGAAATAACCAGTATAGCCAGTTACATTTATTTAATCAGAGTCTTTTTTATAGATGGCTATAGCCATTTTTTAATTTTGGAGGGTGATAATTAATAATGATATTTTCCATTCCTACGTCGATACGATATATCCTGGTGAGCTTGAAATAAAAGATACCATCACCTGCATGCGGAGTTTATATATCTCGGTTGATTCGATACGCAAGAGCATGCACTATGTGTAAACAATTTCTTAAACAAGGTAAATTATTGACAAGAAAGTTGGTGGAACAAGAATATCAGTAGTCTCGTTTAAAAGCATCATTTCGTAAGTTCTATGGTCGAAACAATTACATTGTAAGCAAATACAATTTATCACTGAGTAAAATGCTGACTGACTTTTTTCATACCAACTGTTACTGTTAGTAAGTCTTTATACACTGAATTGACGATGCTTTTTTTCCGTTATTTTCTGATCATGACAAGGAGCACAAGGCGGGTGTGAACGGTCGGCAGGGGATGCTCACTCCTACATGGCACCTAATCCCTCCTCTGATGTTTGACAATGAAAAAAGCATGCAAATTGCAAAATTGTTCCTGAAGCAGTAATTTTATGTTATTGTAAATTTCTGTTACCAATCCAATAGCTTCTGGAAACGTCTCCAAATCCCAATTTATAATCCTTCCAATTTCGTTCAAAGCTTACTTTGCCGGATTGTCTTCTTTGTATCACCTTAAATGTTTAGTTATATGAAATATGAAATAAATCTTGTACTTGCAAATTACAATATTCACATTTATTGCAACATTTTATTGCTATACCTTAAAAAATTCCTTTTGAAAAAGCTAAACAAAAAAGTCAAACATTTCAAAATTCAAAATTTTGGGGGGTTTTAAGATGAAAAAAGAGAATGTACGGATTCACTTTATGGTGCTTTTATAAAATAACATGATTTTTAATATAATTTTGAAAATATTTTTTTCACAATTTAAAAAATATATAAAAAAAAACTCAAAACACATGTAGATATGAAAAAAAAACATAAGAGCACCAGTCTGATAGAAGTTTGGTTAATCAAAATTATTGCAAAACTTAATAATGATAAAAATAGGTACATTAGCCGTGGTAAACTCGCTCAATTTTTCTCAAAAAGAACCCCCTTTCTCTTTCTTACTGAAAAATGTTAACCCTAGTGCTCTTTCAGAAGTTTCAATTGTTTTAGAGCTTTATCTGAAACAAACTAGAATCAACAATTCACTATGATTTTTTTATACATGTATAAAAAAAAAGAAATACATGTTCATGTAAATAGAGATCTTTATCAGTTTTCGTGTTCAAAAGCGCACTGATTAGAGCGTCTGCTCTAGAGTCGCGAATAAAGGAGAAAGAATTCCACTGTGGGACTTGGGGACCATTCTTTCAAGATAAGACCGTATAAACCGAGGTACAATGTCGCAGTAGGTGCTGATACAAAAAAGATCTCTCACTGGTCAATGGCCCTGAGTGCCGAGTAGAGGACAAATTTTGTAACTCTCCAGCGACAAGTGGTGAAGTCTCTTTGTGAGTATAATATTCTCGAGAGGGACGTTAAACAACATGCAATCAATCAACAATCTGTAATTCTCAATTAAAAAAAAAGATGAAAATGCGATAAGTTTGAAACGATGAAGACAGCAGCGCCGAAAACCAAACCAAGCTAATATGAGTCATGGATTAATTTGATCTACACATGTATATTCTTTTCAAATCATAATCAAATGTTGTCTAAGAAATTTACATTGGCGAAACAAACCCACATGTACCAATGTATTGAACTCTTTGCAATATACCTGAAAAATTATTTAGATTTTTTTAGGTTACTAACAAAGTGTTGTGTTGTACATTTTGAATAATTTCAAAAGTACATACAGTCCAGCCACCTCCGTCTGTCTCCATATCACAGTAAACCTGTACACAACGAAAGTTAGGGTCCAATCTATTCCAGGGACAAATAATGTACACTCCAGAAGTCGTAACGTGTCTTCTATAGAGTTCTGTGCAGTCAATGGCTGATGTGCCTTTATCTTTAAAAAAAGGTATATTAACTATTCATCAGAAATTTCTGATAGGAATTAAGCAAAATAATTCATTTCAGTATTATAGAGTAAAATATTTTACCATCAACGGTATTTTTCACAGTTGTGTATAATACTGCAAATGTAACAAATCCACTCAATAGACCAATGAATAGTGTGGTGATCAAAAATATCATCATATTTTTATTCCGAAACTGACATATCTCCTTTTTCTGTGGACAATGTTCCAGCTCATGAGATGAAGAGTTAGTTTCAATCTTCAAAGATATTAAATCTCAACAAAATCTTAATTTTCATGGTCAATACACATTTGTTTAATATCGATCGTTGTATTTACTGGTTAATGTATACATTTTATAAAAAATAACAAAAGATATTGTATAAAGATACAGGTAACTGTTATGTGTGTTTTTAGTTTATTCAGAAAGACATCTGCATAATGTACCTTATTTTGTGTAACATATACCTGAATTTCCGTGAAGAGAAAATAATTAAAACTATAAACATAAGCAGATTGATAAGGTGTACGTGAATCAGTAGGTATTATAAGGGAAAATACATAGTATTACATGTATGGTATTTAAATATAAACCCTATATATTACAGTAAGATGAAATGATATTTTACAAACATAATTTTAAATCATTAAAAATATCTCACCGGATCAGATGTTATATTATCGCTGGATCCCTGAGGGAATAAAAAAAACCAATTAACAATTACATAGTTTTACGTTATACACTATAGAAGAGATGTTATTAACTTACAATGTAACAAATGAGTATAAATTGATATGTTAAAATTAATGTTCAATATATACATGTTTATCTAATATTTAGTCTATATGTTTATTTTTTCCTTAGTTCAAGCATCATAAAAACTCCAAATCATATGAGATGTAATATAACACCGTATTTGTTTAGGCGGGCCCCCCCCCAAAAAAACCAATCTGTCACACTCGTGTTTTTATAGGTGAAGGTGGGAATTTTTTTTTTTTTTTGGATTGACGATAAAAACTTCAGATTGTTGTGGTTTAGGAGAATACACATCAAATACACTTTTTTTTAAAAAATTTTTTTTTTTTTAGGAGAGACGTAAAAACTTCAGATTGCTAAGCTTTTTGATAAATGTGATTAACTTTTCAACCGTCTGCTTCTCTTACTAATGAAATATACCCTTAATACTTGTGCATTGGGTTTACATCCCTCAGTTGATTCGATACGAAGGGGGATGTTTCATGCATGAATAATATCTAAAACGAGACAAGCTATTCAAAAACAAGTTAACGAAACAAGGATATCAATAGCATTGTTTGAAGTTATAATTTCGTTTTTCTGGTTGATTAATTCATTGACTTTTTCAGAAAATACAACATATCCTTAAGTCAAAATTATCAAGTTTGTATTGTTTTCTTTGATATTATTTGACAGTAAATGGTCAAAATCCAAAGAAAAGAAATTAGAATAAAATAAATTGTTTTGAGGAACTGTAATGAATGGTTTGCATCTTTCAAGAAAATTTTATATATAAATCTTTTTACCAAATACGTATGCATTTCCTCTCGAACAACCGCTGTGCCAAGATGATCGTCATTTATCTGTCGAATAGAAAACAGAAATATATAAATGTCATTTATACATGTATGGTATAAAAAATAATTCTTTATATAGAAACGATATTTGGTCGAAATTTCAAAGTTATTTTACTGATATAATTATGCATTATATACTGATTATCTATATGTTTAAAGTCAACCATTATTGAAGGTTTCCACGGTTTGATGGAAATAATGTTTTTCTTTTCCTTGTTTTTTTTAAGATTATATCTACAAAAATTCATACAGAGGGAAAACGTCAAAGGTCACAAACATCAAAATAATGACTAAGATTTTTTCTTTATGTATTTAGAATTGTTGAAAAAAATGTGCTGCTTGTGTATGCAGATCAGCGTAAGTAGCTTAGTTTCTTTTTATTTCTTAATATAGAACTGTCGAAATCTAGCACAGGTTATGTCGAGAATTGCGTTTTAAAACCTTAATTATGTCGCCCCAAACGACATGTTTTTGTTATACAAGCTGTTTCTTGGAGATGGCTGGAACAATATTCCTGAAACTTTCCTCAAAGGAGGATCACTAATTCTAGCTGTGGTTTCAAAATGGCTACCGTTTCCACGGACACCTGCAAAAGGTGACAAATTTTGTCCGCAAGTTTTCTCTCTACTCCCTTGAACATTCTTCATGAAATTTTATTGATGTAATGACTAGTATCTGTAATTGTTCTCATTGGATTTAAATATTGAAAATTGTCAAAAGTTTCCATGAAAATTCTTTTCAACTTCGATTTTTAAATGAAAGTACTGATGCGAGTTGATGGTTGTCCAACCTTAGCTAATGGGTGAAAAATTGAAAGTATTGTCCAGTTCGGGGCGACACTCGCTATTGTTTGCAGTAGCAAGCTTTCTAGTTATCCTTCTTATTTCCATGTTCATTGAAAGGCATATCAAACAAACGGGAAATGGAACTTTTTTAACTGAATATGAACTCTGTTGGTGAAATGAAAATTTCCGAAATAACATTTGAAGAATTATGTGTTTTAAAAAAATGTACGCAAATTTTCTTGTGTATCACAAATGATTTCTTTTCGTCGTTTTTTGAAACTCTGTGACCTGTTATTTGCATTTAATTCCTTTCCATATCAAGTTCGTCGATGGCGAATGGAAAAGAGTTTTGCTTAGCACGTGAGAGGCCCCCTCTTCAAATCCCTGTTGTTTTTATTTTTATCAATTTTTAATTGATAGCATTTAGCTTATGTCATGAGGTATGGCGTGTACAAAATATTACTGTGTAATAATTTTTTTATATTAGCAGAATCTTCATAAACCCATTTAAAGAATAAGCAGCCAAATCTTCATAATCATATTCTTATTTGACATGTTTTTATTAATACATTGCATAATTCATTCAATATGCAAATTATGGGAAGAGTTTTTAGGGTTGGGATTGGAGGAAGGGGTTCGACCCCACAATCTGAACATTCCCCATTTTTTCCTTAACCATTGCACACAATTTATCTGAATTATTTCGTTTTTTTATATCATAGTCACGATAAAGCAAAAATTACGGTAACCATTCATTAGACAAATAAGATTGATAAAATTTAAGAATTCAAAAATTGACAATATTTATTTGCATTGAAAGATTAAGGACAATGGAATTCCTTACAACTTCGTATCCGTCCTGTTGATCCTCATTCAGTCTGTTAAAATCTAGATTCGATACATTCATTTCTTTTTTTTGTAATCTACAAAAGGAATACATGCATACTTAAATGTAATTTAATTTCCGTTACAAAAAACATGCCTTTTTAAATCTTTGCTCAATCCATACAATAGAAATAATCACTAGTATTTTAGGAATGGAAATCAAATAGAGAATTGCCGATCGGTAAATTGCAAGACCCTTAACCGGTTTATCGTATCAAAATAATAATTTAAAGAAATAGGAAATAAAAGATTAAAAAAGACGTTAAACAACATATTATTAATCAATCGAACAGTGTACCCAACTAATTTGGCAAAATATATGTTAATTGTTATCGAAACATTAATAAACATTAATAAAAACATTAATGTAACTGGTAATTCACATGTACAATTAGCGTAAACCATCGCTTTTTCATTTCAAGGAAATAAATAAGACAAAATTTCATTGCTCCAAAAATCTACATGTATGTTTAAATTTTTAATTATCATTTTGAAGTTTCCAGTGGTGATATAAAGTTTGGAATACCACAGTCATTCAATTTTATTACTTTCATTGTAATCTGTGTCTGTTTAATGTTTTAAATGATATCAAAATAAAGAAGCATTCTGAGAGTATTGCATATTAAGCAATACATGTCTTATACAGCTCAACAAACCTTTTAAGCTCACATGGTTTTTCGCAAAAATTAAGGTCACATTAATTTGATATAATATTGTGTATCTAGACAACAAAATACATTTTAAAAATACTTGGTTACATAATTTGAGTTTTATTTCATTAACTGAAACTTAATTCACACAAATCAATTGGTAGAACTTTGATATATTTATGGATAAAAAATAACAACTATTATCATTTGAATTTTTGTAGTTTCTTGCCAATTACAGCTGTCCTTTTATCCTTTCTTTTGAAAACAATAACTTTTTATTTCTGTATAGACAGACTCTTTAATTCAGGTTGGTAACAGTAATTTTCATATGTTTAACTGCTTTCTATGTTAATTAGGTGAAATTTTTAAGAGTCAACTTCTAAAATCTATAAACATGAAAGATTCATCCCACTGCTTTGAACGTTTTAAACCGTAAATGCATAAGAATTTTCCTTTTCATAGAAGGAATTTACTATTCAAAAAAAAAATAAATAATACTTCATTATGCTACCCTTTAATGTGGTTTCCTTTTGCAATATCATCCCTTTTCGGTGCTACATTTCAAAGAAACCACGAGGAGTATGGTAAATGAGCAAAAATTATTTTAAAATACTCAACTTTAGGAAGAAAATTTAAAAATTTCAATTACATGGGGTCAAGAATAGGTCGTTTTATACAATTTGTAAAAACCTATCTTATAATCGTATTGTCGAATCATCCTATCATTTACTTTTAGATTTTCCTTTAAAACATCCGCTTTGGAAACCTAAGATGATAATTTTAAAAGACATTTATGCTTGACATTATATACGTAATGTAACAAAGGGTTATGCCATTGTACTTCAGTTCCAAAATGGAAATTTTTATTACAACAATGTGACCTTAATTTGTGCGAAAAACCATGTGAGCTTAAATAGTTTGTTGAGCTGTATACCAGATTCTCCTTTTTTTAGGATACAACCTAGTTTGGACTTGAATTTAGTGCATAACAAATCCAATAGTAATCCAAATTATGAAAAATAGAAATGCCAAAATTCCGTCAAAAATCAATGAATCGGAACGAAGTTCAAACTTGATCAGTAACAATGTTGAAGATGTATTCACATACCAGAAAATAAGCTCTATATCTGCACGCGTTTAGAAAAAAATCGCAATAACCAAGTAAGACAGACAGACACAGAAGAAACATGTGGTCCCTTCTGGTTTCCCCGTTTGGGGACTAATTAAGGATAAAAATGTTTACTATAGGTCACCAAATAATTTAATTTCACTTGTATCAAGCAATTTTATTCACTGAATCATTCAGAGTAACATATAACATTTTGTATAACATAACTTGCCTACGTCACAATGAGTTACGTCATTTTCGTATTAATCCGCATTACGTTACTTTTAAAATATTGCTCAATTTGAAGCCTTTATCCGGAGGAAACATTGTCTCATTCTCTACATTGAAATTAAATTATAAGGAATGAAGCTAATTTCAAATTATGTTATCCGATATAACATTACTTGGGGCAGTTTACGCTTTTTTATAAACCGCTTCGTGTTTTATAAAGCGTAAACTGCCCCAAGTTAGGTTATACCGGATAACATAAGTTGAAATTAGCTTCATTCCTTACATAAACCCTAAACTGATTACTGAGAGGGAAATTTGTAACATATTATCCTAGGTTTATAGGGAACTCAAAGATGTTTTATTGTTCGCAAAGTGTGTTTATAATCATTGTTTTCCATCTGTTTGATACAAATCCATATGAGATTATTGTTACAAAATTGATCATTAAAGAAGTTTCCTGTATTTATCATATTTCGAAGATGGTGCATTACAATTTTTCCGGAAAAATTGAAGAGTTTTAATTTTAAAACGTCAGCCGGAGGCCCATCTTCACTAGCTAAGGGTTTCGGATACGCTACTCTACTCACAATCCCTTGACAAACGGTGTTGATAGAAGTTTGGTTTTTTTCCTCGAGTTCTGATTGAGATTCAATAATCCCGGTCGGCCAGTGAACAATTTCGTAGAACATTGTATAAATAATAAATAAAATAACTCAATAACTGCCTCTTAATTATTCTTGAAAAAACTTTAATTTAATTTTTAAAAAAACGCGTCTCTTTTTCTTTCGATGACGTAATGTGTTTGTATCTGATACATTCGAGATCACGTGAGAAAATCCTGTCTATTGACTGCCTATTGACTTCACCGTATGCCGAGTGTATGAGGAGAGTAGAGTATCGGAAACCCTTGGCTAGCGAAGATGCCTGAGGACTTGTAAATATAGTGTTCCCTGCATTTTATCAAATTTTAGAAACACACGAGTATTAAAGACAGAAGTACTCGTATTAGAATATGTTGAGGACAGGTGCATTTTTCTAACAGATCTAGAACTGTATCACTGAACATGAAACACTAAAATATCACGACACATTTACTTCAAGCGCTTTCGTCCCATGTAAGGTTCTGATTTCACAACTTAAAAGCAATCTAACAACTTTTAAATATTCTTCACAAAGCTCAAAATGAATTTAAAACTGTCTGAACAGCAATTTAAAATCCAACTTACACGAGGGGGTATCAAAAAATTCGTGGACTAGCACCATAAAATTTAAACCGCTTTAGGTGCATCAATGAATTTTAAAATATCTAGTTAGCATCATCTATTCTATCTATAGAGTAAACTGCAAATTATAAATTTTATTTTTCAATAAATTAGTAATGTTTTTTTTTTTTTGTACGCAATAATACATCAAGACGGCACAACCTCGAAAACGATGACGGTTTTCTTTTCGACCTTAGTGTAACAGAGAACATTTGACATCCAAAAAATTCATTTATTTCAGATATGTGTTTGGACACTATTGTTCCATAAAATGTGGTATTTTTTACCTCATTCTGGAAATTATATGAAATTTAATCGTATATAAATTTTACAAACAAATATAACTTGAAAATGACGTCAAAAAGGGGGAAGAGTTTTCCTTTTCCAACTCTCTATAATGTTTTGCCTCTGAATAAAGGGTAAAGACTTAAGATATGTTTTAAATGGCTACGGAGAAATAATATGCATCCAGGGTATTTGTTTTTAAATGCCAAAATAGATTCAGAGAGAAAAGGAATACACAGCTAATGTCGATTTGTAGTCAAGGTGTGAAAAATCGGTCACGTCAAAAATGACGTAGATCATTTGTTTTAGATATTGAACTCCAAAAAGAAAAAAAATATGTTTGCACAAACAAGCGAAGATCTCTCCTATGGTTAAAATCTGTTTGCAATATTATATGAATTGGAAGCCGATGTTCATGACATTGTGAAGTCATTGAAACAAGAAGGAATGAATACCTTAATCAGCTCCAGGGAATCTCATCAAAATAAGTGAAAATAAGAGTATGAGGTAGAAGAAGCAGCCATTGAAAAACAATGACGTTGTCGGACGCCATAAAACTAAACGGCGACGACACCGGGTAATATCGTTTAAAATAGACATTAACATAAGAAATTAATCATTGACGTTATTACAATAACAGGAATCTCTTATTTTGTTTGCTTTCTTTCAACATTTTTAACCAAGAAAAAATCAAAAAAGGATACATCAATATTGAAATATTAATCCGCCACATTCGAAGAAAGGGTGAAAATACACTTCATCTGAGTTGGTATCAATTCTTTTCAAAAATGAAGCATTTCAATTTTTAAAAAAAAAATGTTTTAACATCTCTATAATGTATGCTAACAACAGAAGAGAAAATAAGAATAAAATATATTACCTTCAATTTTTCATCTAAATATATTTGCTGTGATGCTCGCAACATGTGACTCAGGTTTTGAAATAAATCGATTCATCTATGCTTACAAAATAAAGTGATAATTAAGGAAGAAAAATTGCTGATCAGAAAAAGTATCACATGTCACCCATGTTCTCAAAAATTACTTTATGATATTTGTGAAATAAAGTAAAAGTGCATACAGGTCAAAAATGCCTTTTATTTCAATATCCAAGATAGAAGTGCATGTTTGCATGTATGTCAGGTATAACAGAAGAAATGGCATGAAAAGTAATTTGAGCGGTTTTTTTATCATTGTATATGATATACAAGTTACACTTATTCGTTTTTCAATTATTCAATTCAATTATTCAATTTCAATTATTTGATACTTCCTAAAAAATAAAACCAGTTTATTATTTATCTGTTTGAAGGAAACCTTAGATTCATAAAGGGGTTTTGTTGAAGGAATTTGCATTCCTTTGAAATAATCAAACTATTTACTAATAAGGCTACTAATATGTATTCATGTAGGTCGATTCCTGTGATAAGTTTAAAAGACCATAATTCTGTCAAATATCATTAAAGCAGAACAAAATATGATTTTTTTTTCAGATGAAAAGCTTCAAACAATCTTGTTGCACCAAAAATTAACAACAATGTAACTTGAATCAGCCCTACCTGGGAATGCTTCAATATTATAACCACCGATACTGGTTCTGTTGTTCTTGAGGAACATATTTTGAAAGACATTTTTTCTATATGTTCAAATGTTTAACTTTAAACCCTATTGTTCCCCGATTCCGGGGATCGTGAATCAAAAATATCTGTAATTAAAGAATGTTTCGATATGTTTTATCTTTTCTAGCCCATTGGTTCATGAGAGGAATAATAATAAATGATGTAAGAACATTTTCAATTTCTTTATTATCTCCCCTTAAGTTGTCTTGACCTTAAAATGCTTTCCTGCAAGTTATGTTTAATGTTTAATTTGGACAAGTGATTAGGGAGCAATGAACGCCTTGAATACTCTTATCAGAAGAGCTCACCTGAGTTTTCGGTTCAGGGGAACAAAAACAGAGTTCAAAACGCCCATCCGCTTTTAAAAGAAAATTCTGGAAAAAGAAATTAGACAGACTGGTTAACAAATAAAGGTACAGAAGGCTCGGCATACAGACAGACGGACAGGCAATATATAATCTACTCACGTTTAACCTCTAGGGGATTCTAGGGGATTCAGAAGGTCAGTATAATCAATTCCTGTGTATATATTTATAAAATGACTACTGCGATAAATAAAAAAAATGAAGTTATCCTAATGAGTTTTTTTTTATCTTAAGATTTGCTAAGGAATGCTGTGATGCTCTTTTCAACACATGCCATTCTGTAATGTTTCTCTTTCAGACGTTAAAAAATCTGACTGGTACATAAAAAAAAATATTTCGAGAACTTAAAATATATTTTCCTGTTCATTTTTGCAAATGCTGATATGGGTAATAGGTGAACTTTTTTTCGGGAGGGGGCGGGATGTTCAAAATGAATTATCTTTGAAAGAATATACCAGTGCTTACTGAATGCACACAATATGGGGGGTCAGAAACTTTGTCGACAGGAATGTTTATACAAAAGAGGCTTTTAATGTGAATAACAAATGTAAGTGGTGATGCAATAATAAAAAAAGTAGGTCTTCCGTCCTTAACGGAAGAATCTTCCGTGGATACCATTTTAACAACTTAATAATCATGTACAATAAGTGTTTGATACTTATGATAAGTGTTTAGCTATATTTATACATTTAATAAAGTAGAACAGGAGATGCATGTTGCCTGACCGTGGAGGCATACTTAGCCAAGCCAATTAATTGTTTTATAATTATCTTTGTAATATGTATCGTAGATTTAAGTTTTAGTCATTTATTATTTGGATAAATGACAGATTCGCTCAATTGTGTCTTAGATAATTTATGCAAGAAATTATATAAGCAAAAACAAGCTTCGAATAGCAAGAATTCATTTTTCTCAAAATCTGTGTGTATATATATATTTTTTATATATACACTCACTTCTGGCTATCTTTAATTATTATGAAGAAAAGGAAGCTGATGCACAAAATGTTCAATGACTGTTATTGAATGATGAATTGAAACTGTAATAAATTGATAACTCTGTATTCAAATTAGTCTGCACACGGCGTTGTTCTTGAAACAATGCAGTTGATTAATAAACAATACTCTGGGTGGCATAAGACATGTACATTAAATATTACACACAATTTCTCTTCTCTCTCTCTCTCTCTCTCTCTCTGTCTAATAAGGCTGTAACCTACAGCTAGTTTTCCAAATTACAAATATATCAGCATTTGGTTTATTCAAACTAGTTCTTTGGCAAATGAAATCTCTGTAATTCTTTGGTAGATTTTTGCTTCATCCCATTTTCTGACCCTTGACATTTTTGTTTGAAGTGATACAGTATGACAACCATGAATATAGCGAGTGCACATGTGCAAAAAGAAAAACGAAAGACATTGGATCCAATTCGTAAAGTCATTAAATCGTTTTGATTCTTTTGTCTAGCATTTTTGAAACAAACTTTTAGTCATTGATTAATTGATTGATTTGACCTAAACGTCCTATGCAAGAGTGTGATTTCTTACAAAGCTAATCCTTACTATTTTGGTGATGTTTTTAAGTTTAGTGTGTCAACGCCGTGTCACGGGTAATTTTTTTTAGGTATTGATCATCCACAAGATATGCAACTTTAACTGTAATGTCTTACTAAAACCAAAAAAAAAAATCCATTTGCTGTTCAAAATTATTCATAAATCTGCAGCTAATTTCACTCAAGAGTTTTGTTAAATCATTTGAAAATGCTTTACGATGACTAATTCAAATCTCCTTTTTTTCAAGTCATGAAAGAGGTGCCACAGTCTCTGTTGTGCCTTTTATAACAAGTTCACTAGGATACTATAGTATATCGAATCAATAACATTGTCAATATACCTTAATTTAAGTTGAATTTAGGACAACATGAAGTATTTGCCTTTTTCTCATGTACAAGTTTTTGAAATAATTCTACTTCATAGGAATATAAACAACTAATTCAGAAATGTCTCCCGCTTAAAAAGTGATATTTATAAGCGGATATAAGCCAGAGAAGAGTGTTGGGGTGGGATTTTGACAGGATGATCATGACATTTTAATAGGATCTGATGGGATCAAAGGGAGATATGATATAAAGTCAACACCTCTAAACTTATCACAGGAGATGTAAGTCGGGTGTACTCAATCTCCAGAAGATATAAACTGAACAAAATAATTTTGATTTTTTTAATGAAATTTTTGTTTTACTTTTTGTTCGAATAATACATGGAAAATTGCAAAAGCTAAAAAAACGTCTTGATATATCGATCTAAAATGACATTTTTCTCACAAACAGAGAGTATGATTTATTACATTCACCTTAGACCTTTTGACCCCAAGAGTTAGGTCATGGGAATTCTGGTATAAATTTAAATTGTACAAGGTCAAAGGCTTCTCGGGATATTGCTCGGAAATGAAATTTTATCAATAGTTATGGGGGATACATGATTTCACGTCCTTTGACTATTTGGTTTCCATTTGTCCTTCAATATTGACCATCTGACTATCGACCATATTAAAAGGTTGACAATTAACAATTTCTTTTCTAGCGCAATGTCAACTTGAATGGTGAAAGTTGACAATTCTAATGTCAACCGTAAACAGTTGACAGTTTCTATTGTGATCTACAGTCAAACGTCGACAGTTGAAAAATGTAAATTGAGAAGAACATATATGGAAAGTATCAACAGTCAAAAATCGACCTGTCCCCGATCTACACTAGAAAGTATAAACAGTGTCAATTATTAACCGTTATTAACCGCACATTGCATGTCTTAGAGTCCAAATTCAGGCACGGGGGAAACGAACCTATAACATATTATACTCCAACAATCAAATTATGCTGTCATAATTAAGTGGGGTTTATTTTAGATTTTATTTCAAAAATATTGCATTGAAATTAACTCTTCATATAAATTGTTAAGTCATACTAACATGGCCGTTTACGTGATGGGTGTCAGATTGTGCAATATTTTCCTAAAATGTGCATAATACTGTACCCATGTGTAATACTTTATATTTGAGTCCCCTTGTTCTATTATTATAAAATATATTAAGACCCCCTTTTGTTTACTGTGTTTTGCTTATTTCATTATTTATTTTAATAAATGACATATTACTACGTGATGCTTTTTTCCCTGCTTTTAACAAAAAACAATAAGCTCAGTTGGTTGGCAAGGAATCTGAGGTACATAAATGTGTGAG
>NW_026933098.1:0-5467 GCF_032062105.1 Saccostrea cuccullata
TTTCTTCTTTGTTCTCCGGTACTTTTTTTGTCCGCGAGTGTTCTCAGAAACTGTTCACCCAACTGAGCTAAAACCTTTTTAGGATTAATAGGTGTGTAGTGTAGGTGTGCAACACGAAGGTTATTTTGCGCGCATACGCATGCACGTGCGGGCGCGTGAAATGAGTGATATGACGGATATACTTTATATAGCCATAACTTTAACATTTTTTGATGAAATATTTTAAAACTCATTTAATAAGGATATATTTATAGTGTAGATAATGTGACACTGTCAAATTAGCACGAACTCACGCGCATGCACGTGCGCTTCGCTCTGATTGGCTGCAACAAAAATCTCAATATCTTTTCTGTTTTTTGACGAAATGCTATGTAATTTAAAATATAGGCAAACTTTAGGATGTACTACAATATGATATATAACAATTGTCATGTAAACACGCGCATGCACGTGCGCTGCAATCTGATTGGCTTAAACTTTAAATGGCTATAACTCCCTTGTTTTTCAACGAAACTGTATGGGATTTAAAACATAGGCAAACATAATGGACTCCCACAAGGAGAAATGGTAGTTATGCACATGCATGCACTTGCATGCACGTGAGCTTTGCTGTGATTCGCTGAAACAAAAATCGCAATATCTTTTTTTAATTTTTGACGAAATGCTTTAAATTTTTTTAATTTAACATAATCATGCATTAGGATGTCCTACAATATGATATATAACAGTTGTTGTGAAAACATGCGCATACACGTGCACTGCAATCTGATTGGCTTAAACTTAAAATGGCTATAACTTCCTCGTTTTTCAACCAAACAGGATGGGATTTAGAACATAGGCAAACATAACAGACTCCTACAAGAAGATACAGTCGACATGCACATGCATGCCCGTGCGTGCACGTGAAATGAGTAAAATTACAAATACACTAGATTAAAACGTATTTTTTAATACTTTTGGATAAAACGCTGTAATTTCTAGTATATAAATAGTGTAGACAAGATGATATGGTCATTACGCACATGCATTCAAATGCGCATGCGTGCAATGCATAAATTTGAATATACTGAATATACTTCTGGGAAAACATTGTTATGGTCTAAAAGGCATAGAGTTCGTCTTATTTAATGAAGCTTACAGGGAATAAGGCACCAAAAGGGAGTTGGGGAGCGTTTGGGGAACATCTGTAACGGTTCCCGTTACAATTAGCCCTAGTTATTATTATTATTCTTTTTTTTCTTCTTTGTTCTCCGGTACTTTTTTGTCCGCGAGTGTTCTCAGAAACTGTTCACCCAATTGAGCTAAAACCTTTTTAGGGTTAATAGGTGTGTAGTGTAGGTGTGCAACACGAAGGTTATTTTGCGCGCATACGCATGCACGTGCGTGCGCGTGAAATGAGTGAATTGACTGATATACTTAATATAGCTATTACATTTACATTTTTTGATGAAATGATTTGAAACTCATTATATAAAGATATATTAATACTGTAGATAATGTGACACTGTCAAATTAGCACGAACTCACGCGCATGCACGTGCGCTTCTCTCTGATTGGCTGAAACAAAAAGCTCAATATCTTTTCTGTTTTTTGACGAAATGCTATGAAATTTAAAACATAGGCATACTTTAGGATGTACTACAATATGATATATAACAATTGTCATGTAAGCACGCGCATGCACGTGCACTGCAATCTGATTGGCTTAAACTTTAAATGGCTATAACTCCTTTGTTTTTCAACCAAACAGTATGGGATTTAGAACATAGACAGACATAATGGACTCCTACAAGGCGGTGAAGTCGTCATGCACATGCATGCACATGCGTGCACTTGTGCTTTGCTGTGATTGGCTGAAACAAAAATCGCAATATCTTTTTTAATTTTTGACGAAATGCTTTGAAATTTTACACATAGTCATGCATTAGGATGTCCTACAATATGATATATAACAGTTGTCGTGAAAACATGCGCATGCACGTGCGCTGCAATCTGATTGGCTTAAACTTTAAATGGCTATTACTCCCTTGTTTTTCAACCAAACAGGATGGGATTTAGAACATAGACAGTCATAATAGACTCCAACAAGATGGTATGGTCGTCATGCACGTGCGTGCACGTGTTCTTCACTCTGATTGGCTGAAAAAAAAATCTCAATATCTTTTCCGTTCTTTGACGAAATGCTACGAAATTAAAAACATAAGCATACAATAGGATGTCCTACAATATGATATATAACAATTGTCATTAAATCACACGCATGCACGTGCGCTGAAATCTGATTGGCTTAAACTTTAAATGGTTATAACTCCCTTGGTTTTCAACGAAATAGGATGGTATTTAGAATATTGATAGACATAATGGACCCCTACAAGAAGGTATGGTCATCATGCACATGCTTGTAACGTGAAATGAGTAATTAAAAATATGCTTGAATAAGTGTATTTTTTAATACTTCTGGATTTAATGCTTTGATATTAAGTCTATTTGAATATATATACATAGTGTAGAAAAGATGATATGATCATTACCCACATGCATTCACATGAGCTCGCATGTAATGCTAAAATTTAAATATATTTCACAGTCTTCTGGGAAAACATTGTTTAAGTCTAAATTGCACAAAGTATGTCTTATTTAATAGAGTTTAAGGAAATATGGCGACCCCCCCCCCCCCCCATATATACACCCCTGGTCAAAATATTTTTTGTTTCTTTTTTTGTCATGAATTATGTTTCTAGTAGATCTACTTATTTGCAACGTATTCCATATGGAAAATCCAGAAAATAACATAGATTTAACGATTTACTAAAAAAGTCATACCCTGGTATTATATTGAACTTCGAAGCTTTATCAATATACAACTAAATTATAATTAACAGAAGAAATTCTGAACTGCAAACATAAAAAATATTGACTAAATATGTGTAAATCCAGATGACAGAATTTTCCAGTAGGAATATTGCCAAGCAAACAGATTATTACATTACTTGACCACTTGATTTGAAAAATGAAAGGATATATCTTGAAAATTAATGATAATAATTTATCGATCATGCGCGATCAGAGGGGGGGGTCGGGGGGGGGGGGTCAGGACCCCCCCTGGAATTTACCAGGTTAAAAAAAAGTATATACTAAAACAAGAAAAAAGTTACCATGAACCCCCCCCTGGAAAACGCTGATCCTCCCTGTAAACGCGAATATGTGTGAAATGGGTATGAAAAGTGAAAGATTTGAGGCAATAGAACAATAGGTTTGGGCGAGTTTATGTTTTTTTTTTTTGCTTGTCAAGAAATTTCTGGGGGTGGTATTTTTTTATGACTGAGGCGGACCCCCTGGTAAAAATTTCTGGATCCGCGCCTGTCGATACTGAGTCGATGACAGTGACAAACTAGGGCAGAATAATGACTATATTTACCCTTCTAGAAAACCCCAAAATCCTTAAACTGACTTGAGTACAGTGTTGAGAAAGATTACAAGTACAGTTCGGATACACGACGATAGCTACATGATGTCGATGAACATGAATTTTCTGTACCTATTTGTGGTATTCTATGTGTTTGCAGACAGAGGTATGTCAAATAGGCTAATACGTACATTTCTAAATATGTTGTAAATCGGACATCTATCGGATTTTGTTTCATGTTCATTTCAGTATTCTGTGTAAAACTAAAGATAGATTTATCAGTAAAGATCACGATCATTTAACGTGTTGAAAATCATATGATCAATTATTATCTCAACAATGTTAATTATGAAAAAATCAGTAGTGTAGCTAGGGCTTTGTTAAAGTATAGGCACAAATTACGGCAAGGGGTCTGAGGTCGGAAAATGAATTTCACTATTTTGAGACCCTTGGGAAACAGATTCTGGATCTATGAAATACAAATTCTGTCTCTTTTTAAAATGAAGAAAATCTAAAAAAAAAAAAAGGAGTGCATTCCGACTTTTTTTACAGAGCAATCTTTAGTTAGGAGAGTTTTCATATTCTTTTGGCGTAATCATTTAGAACAAGGAGGTTTCTTTTCGCTTGTCAAAGTTTTTTTCCAGGTTATATTGTCAATTTCTTTCTTAACCCCCCCCCCCCCCCCCCACACACACACAGGCACACACAAATACACACGTTTTGAAAAACGATACTAGTTAAATGTTGCTTCTTTCTAGATGTATTTCTATATTCATCTGACTCACCAGCTTGGAAATTTAAACTGTTAACAAATGTGCATTATCCAACTTTGAAGACAAAAGTTTTTGTTTGATTGTTCCTTAAAAATACACATCATGACCTGGCAATATTATATACATGTATATAATATCTATCAGTACCACAGCTTGTCAAGGACATTTTTAATTCATATCGGCGAAAATGATATTTGGCTATTGATTTTCTTTCTTTATTATAATTATGTTTTAATTTTTTTCCCTGAAAAACTTAAGTTTAGGCACGTGCCTTAAGTGCCTAATGGTACATTGTAGTTATATCACCGGGGAAAATTAAGTGTCAAACTTTCCGGCAACAATAAAACATAAAAATGCTAACGATGGAATAGCACTTTATTATAAACTTAGGTCGGTAGGGTGAATTCTGGAAATCCAAAAATTGCACCCGATCAATCCGAAGCCTAGGAGTTAACTGATTAACAATGATTCGTGTAACATATAAATAACTAGTGCTAATTGTAACGGGGACCGTTACAGATGTTCCCCAAACGCTCCCCATCTCCCTTTTGGTGCCATATTCCCTGTAACAGCTTCATTAAATAGGACAAAATCTATGCATTCGAGACTTTAACAACGCTAAGTCCATTTAAATTTTAGCATTGCAAGCGTGCGCATGTGAATGCATGTGCGTAATGACCATATCATCTTGTCTACACAATCTATATATTTTTTATATACTAAATATTAAAGTATTTAATCCAAACGTATTAAAAAATACACTCATTCAAGTGTATTTTTGATTTATCTCATTTCATGTGCACGCGTGTGCATACATGAGCATGGTGACCATATCTTCTTGTAGAAGTCCTTTACATCTATCTATGTTCTAAATTCCATCCCGTTTGGTTGAAAACCAAGGGAAATCTAGCTGTTTAAAGTTTCAGCCAATCAGATTACAGCGAACGTACACACACGTGTATGCATGTGCATCGTGACCATACCGTCTTGTAGAAGTTCAATATATCTAATCTATGTTCCAAATTCCATCCTGTTTGGTTAAAAACCAAAGGAGTTATAGCTATTTAAAATTTAAGCCAATCAGATTGCAGCACACGTGCATGCACGTGTTTTCATGATAATTGCTATATATATCATATTGTAGGATATCTTAATGCATGGCTATGTTCAAACTTTCATAGGATTTCGTCGAAAAACAGGAAAGATATAGAGACTTTAGTTTCAGCCAATAGAGCGAAGCGCACGTGATGCGC
Organism: Saccostrea cuccullata; assembly: GCF_032062105.1. NCBI lineage: Eukaryota > Metazoa > Mollusca > Bivalvia > Ostreida > Ostreidae > Saccostrea > Saccostrea cuccullata. The sequence continues at coordinate 5,433 of NW_026933098.1, forward strand.
GTGAGATCTTGCTTTTTTTATCATGTCCTCTTGTC
>NW_026933099.1:0-5392 GCF_032062105.1 Saccostrea cuccullata
CTAGATGGAGTTTGTTGTTACAAGAATACAACATAACAATTAAACATATCAAAGGCAAAGACAATGTTATAGCAGATGCCTTGTCAAGAGTATCGTAAACATACTAGATTTTGTATTAAGTCCTATGTTTTAATAATATAAGTTTTCATTGACATTCAAATTTTTTAAAGGGGGGAGGTGTTGTGAATGTGTATTGTTTCATCATGTATATTATTAGTAACATTAAGTTTCTTGAACATTCCAGAGTGGTCAATATGTTTGGTCATTTTTTCTAGAACATTCTTGAACTTTGTTTATGTCTAGAACTTTCCAGGAATATCATGTTTTACAATTTCTAGAATATTCTAGATTTATATTACTGTATAAATACCCTGTCAATTCGATGCAGAGATAGAATTGTCGTATAAGCATCATTGAGGTATTACTGGGATATAATTTCACTGGGACATTGTGTGCAGCAACGGACACTCTGATGTATTTATTTTTAGATTCTTTATAAGTTTGTACTTTATGTTTCATATACTTATTATATACCAATGTAAATAAATTATTGTTAAGTTTAAATTTTGTTATTGATCTTTGCTGGCATTTGGGTAATTCTGACCCATAACAAGGTTCAACTTCTTTCAGTCCCAAATTTTTTTTTTCCTAATATACATGTACTACATAACCCTTTTTTGACCTTACTCTTAATTTTGGGAATTGTTGCTGCGTACCTGTCATATGATATGCCACTGTAATGTAAAGTTTTCATAATAGTTTTTGTAATATTTAAAAATTTGGGGGAAAACCCAACTTATGTAACAAGAACAACAGAAATTGACAAAGGTTCAGGAGAATGAGATATTTTTCTACATTTTATGTAAATTCTTTTCTTTCATTCTAATTTTTTAAGATAAAAAACCCCCCCAAAAAAGAAAAAAATTTTAAAGGGGGGATGGATAAACCACGTCCATGTTGTATAGCCTGGGAACATAAACATAATGTGGCAAAGAGTTCTATAAAAAAAAAAAAAGTGTGGGGGAATTTCTGTACATACAAATTATCTAGCATGTAAATGAGGGTTTTCATTTATTAAAAAAATAAACTGTACCTCAGTTTGTTGGTTTTAATCGCATTTGAAAACATTTTTTCCCTTTTTCAGTGGTTTTCCATTTATAGCTGAGTACTAGATTCACCGTTTTTTGGCAGATGATACTGCTGATTCAGTAATGAATACGCAACTTTGTTAAAATTTTTATATATAAATGAATTTTTTAAACCTAGAAATTTGCCTGAGAAGTGTGAAGACTTTTGTGCGCCACAAAAGAGAAATCGGCAAGAAAAAAGAAAACGGGGCCGTGGGGGCCGGGAGTCGGGAAGACTAGATTTACCGCGTGCATGTTGGTTAAGTTTTTTTGTTTGTCGTGTTTTTATGTCTTTTGTATGCAAAGATGGGCTTGGTTTTTCATTCATGTATGTTTGTTACGTACGTGTTCGTTGGTTTTGCTTTTATGTATATTTGTTTTGGGAAAAAGGGCTGTTGATTATGCATTGTATATCATTTGTTAAGTTTTTATGGTCATTGAAATAAAATAATTGTTTGTTTTTATCATTGTAATTTTTGCCCTTTCCGCTGCCCATACTGGTCATAATGGAAAAACGATTTGTATGTTTTTACTGTATGGAATTTCAATAATTCAGAAAGGGTGAATTTTAATTTCTTACATTGCTTCTAAATTTTAGAAAAATACAAGGTCAGATTTTTTGAAACCGTACTTTGTGGATTTCATAAAATGAAATCATAGGGGACATGTATTGCTTTGCAAAACTCTCAAAGTGCTTGTTTTACTGGTTTTTTGGTACAATCCTTTCTTAAGCAACATCGCAAGCACGGCAAAATATAATACATGTAATAAGTTTGAATATTTTAAAAACAAAATAAAACTGATTTCAAGTACTAATTCACATCCACAATATAGTTTTGATCCATGTTGACACTAATTGTTTTAATGTAATGCTAAATGATTTTTTGTACAGTACCCTAAGAAGGCTCATAACAAAAGAGCCTGATACCGATACTACCACCACAACCACCGCTAAGGATCAAACCACACATGTAGTATCGACAGAACAGAGCAACACACGTGTAGTATCGTCAGAACAGAGCAACATACATGAAGTATCGTAGAACAGAGCAACATACATGTTTATCATCAGAGCAGAGCAACATACCAGCAGTATCGATAGAACAGACCAACATATCTGTAGTATCGTCAGGTTTTCTTTGTCTATGTACCTGCACAGAGGAAGACAATTTCAACTTTAAAGTCACCGGAACTGGAAGTGAAATTTCAGACTTTCAGAATCTGGCGGTTCCTAAAAATACAACATCCAGCTTTAAAAGGGAAAAAGTACTGTCTATGACAACCGCCCGGATGTGGTGTACGTAGGGTCTTTAGGGAAGCAGTAATATGTTTCATTGTTATTTCAACTGTTGTTCCGGATATCGTGTCTGTTTTGTGTTATATTACGACTCGAAACGAAAAGGAGTTGTAAAGGTCTTTCCTAAATAACGAATGACTAAAGAAAGGAAAACTTTGTAGATTTAAGAAATTTATTTGTTGTAGATTTAAGAAATCTATTTATTAATTAACTATTATGACTAATTTACCCTTAAAATGATATTATATGGATAGTTTTCGTGCGACTTGTTTTAACTTCGAGTTATTTCCCTTAGCCGCCATCTTGAAGGTTTAACTAGTAATTTTTTTATGATTGAGCAACCAGTTTTAAATATGTAAGTCAGAAATATATTGGCAAAAAGTCTTTGAAACTAAAATTACGATATAAAAAGAAAAGAAGATAAAATCTACTAGTATTTTTAGAAATTCTGTTTAATTTGGATTTGTTTGCCTCCAAAATGGCGACCAATGGAAAATACTTATATATATCTGGCTAAACTCGTATCTTTCGAATACCATCTATATAATTTCTACTGCTTTGGAACAAACATATTGATTCAAGACCAGTAAATTTAAAATACTAGTAGTGCTGCTGTTTCAAATATCTCAATTCTCACAACATACAAATTTCAGAAATAAGAGCGAATTTTAAATTTCATAGCTAGCCGTACACGCTAGATAGTGTAAAGAATTTAAGATATTTGGCTAAAATACGCCATAAACTACTTCATTTACATTTATTTAATCAGGTAAAGCACATGTCCTTGTCAACTGACATCTGTTATTTAAAAAAAAACAAAACAATAGGCCCAGGGGCCACAGCGCTCACCTGAGCACATCGGCTAGGAAAAAGCACATCAGATCAGAACTGAAAATTTACTGAAGGGGGGGGGCTTAAATTTTTAAACCCCCCAGAAGGTCATGATTTGAACAAACTAGAATCTACACTACCTGAGGATGATTCCATATAAATATCACTAATCATGGCTTTGAAGTATTTGAAAAAAACATTTTTAAAGGTTTCCCAATATATTCCTATGAAAAACTTATGTAGGCCATTTTGGCCCCAACCTAGCCCGGGGGTTCATATTTGAAGAAACTTGAATCTACACTACCTGAGGATGATTTCACATGAGTTTCATCTTTCCTGGCCCAATGGATCTTGAGAAGAAGGTTTTTAAAGATTTTTCCTATAAATGTCCTATGTAAAACTTTGATCGGCTATTTTGGCATCACCCTAGCCCCAGGGCTCATGATTTGAACAAACTTAACTCTACTCTACCTGAGGGTGATTCCACATGACTTTCCTGGCCTAGTGGTTGTTGAGAAGAAGATTTTTAAAGATTTTTCCTATATATTCCTATGTAAAACTGTGGTCGGCCATTTTGGCCCCACCCTACCCCGGGGGGTCATGTTTTGAACAATCTTGAATCTACACTACCTGAGGATGATTCCATATGAGCTTCATCTTTCCTGGCCCTGTGGTTCTCGAGAAGAAGATTTTTAAACAAGAGGCCCATGGGCCACATCGCTCACCTGAGTAACTTGGGTGATGCAGTTCTTTACCAGATTTCCCCTCTTGCTATACCTATCGTACCCCACTACCCTCTTCCCTTTCATGATTTTAATACTTTAGAATCTACACTACCCCAGGATGCTTCGACATAAGTTTCAGCTTTCCTGACTCAGTGGTTCTTGAGAAGAAGATTCTAAAAAGATTTTTCCTAAATACAGTGTATATCTATGTTAAACTTGGATTCCCTATTGTTGCCCCGCCCTACCCCCGGGGGTCATGATTTTAACAATTTAATATTTACACTATCCAAGGATGCTTCTACATTAGTTTCAGCTTTCCTGGCTCAGTGGTTCTTGAGATGAAGATTTTTAAAATTTTGATCTCTATATTTCTATGTAAAACTTGGATTCCCTATTGTGGCCCCGCCCTACCCCCCGGGGTTCATATTTTAACAATCTAATATCTACACTATCCAAGGATGCTTCCACATAAGTTTCAGCTTTCGTGGCCCAGTGGTTCTTGAGAAGAAGGTTTTTAAAGATTTGTTCTATATATCTCTATGTAAAACTTGGATTCCCCATTGTGGCCCCGCCCTACCCCCGGGGGTCACAATTTTAACAATTTAATATCTACACTATCCAAGGATGCTTCCAAATAAGTTTCAGCTTTCCTGGCCCAGTGGTTCTTGAGAAGAAGGTTTTTAAAGATTTGTTCTATATATTTCTATGTAAAACCTGGGATTCCCTATTGTGGCCCCGCCCTACCCCCGGGGGTCATGATTTTAACAATTTAATATCTACACTATCCAAGGATGCTTCCACATAAGTTTCAGCTTTCGTGGCCCAGTGGTTCTTGAGAAGAAGATTTTTAAAGATTTGTTCTATATATTTCTTTGAAAAATTGGATTCCCTGTTGTGGCCCCGCCCTACCCCCCGGGGTTCATGATTTTAACAATTTAATATCTACACTTCCCCAGGATGCTTCCACATAAGTTTCAGCTTTTCTGGCCCAGTGGTTCTTGAGAAGAAGGTTTTTTAATGACCCCACCCTATTTTTGTCTTTTCTTGATTATCTTCCTTTGTGGGGGGACTTGGCCCTTCATTTTCACAATTTAAACTCCTCTTCACCCAAGGATGCTTTGTACCAAGTTTGGTTAAAATTGGCCAATTGGTTTTTGAAAAGAAGTCGAAAATGTGAAAAGTTTACAGACGGACGGACAGACGGACGGACGGACGACGGACAAAATGTGATCAGAAAAGCTCACTTGAGCCTTTGGCTCAGGTGAGCTAAAAATGCCATTAATTTTTCTTTAATTCATAATTATCTCCCCTTGGAAAAGGGCTTGGCCCTTTACTTGAATAAATTTGAATCCCCTTTACCGAAGGATACTATGTTTGTAGCAAGTTTGGGTTAAATTGTCCCTGTGGTTCTT
>NW_026933100.1:0-54841 GCF_032062105.1 Saccostrea cuccullata
GTTCACTAAGAAAGAAAAAAAATTCTATGGATTTTTGGCTCATATCTGTACTTAAATTGGAAACTTTTAGAATTGTAGTTTTGTTTGGAAAATCAAATCTACGTGATATATTTTAAAACTTTAATCCCTTAATATTCATTTAAGTAACATATGAAAAATCCTTCAAGTCTTTGATTGTGTGAAAAGTATTACCTATACATTGTTCTTAAATAATTTGAAATTGAGAATCAGAAAAGAAGATATTCTCATACTCTATCATTGCGCCAAAGATATAGTCCCTACTAGATTTTAAACTCAGTTTACCTCAAAAGTACAGAAAGCAACACAAAATAGGAGCAGAGCAAACACAGACTTCCAAAACATCAGAGGTGGGATCAGGTGACATGTAGGAGCGAGCATCCGCTGCCGACTAGCCACGCCCGCTGTAATCCCCCATAAGAGATCTAAGTAAATTTAAATCAATTATTTCATCGATAGTAAGAAACCAGAGAAGAATCCCATCGGTACTTAACAGAAATCATAAACCCCTTAAAATTAATTACATGTATTATGGCGTGGATAAACTGACGGTTAAACTTTTTTCTTTTACTTAAAATGTCTCAATATATCCTCTACTCTCGATATAGGAATATAAATTCTTTAACATTTCAGGCACTTCTTGAAAAAATATAAAGAATAAGTATTTATGAAAAGGATTATGAATCCTTTTACACTCTTTTTGTACATGGAATTTCTTATTTTCAAAATATGATACATGTAGTACTTTTTTCTATTTTACGTTTAATAAAAAGGATTTTTACTCAAATTTTTCTACTGTATGTCGTACTTTGAATTCGATATTTAATAAATATAGTACATATATTTGCAGACTAACTGTTCTATTTTTAATTACATGTTATATAGTTTGTCCGTCGTTTGTCTGTCGGTTCGCTTGAAGTATATCTGTGAAACTTTCAGAGCAAGATAAAATTCGATAAAGATTTTATATTAACGTGAATTTAGGTTCTATTTTTCAGTTAATGTTTATTTTTTATATATTGGTTTGTATTGTCTATCCTTATAAAACCTGTAGGTAAGATTCATTTTCGACAAAGAAATTTCGCAGGAAATGGAACATCTTTAATGTCTATACTTTTACAAAATATGAATTGTCTACTACAAAAAGATCTGCACTTTTGCGGGTTCCAGTAAATGTTCAATCAAACCTCTTTAGCTACTCCTCACTAAGATATTGACAGGTGTGAAGGAAAAACTTCAAGAGTACTGTGCAACAATATATTCAAGAAGTGATTTGAATCAGATGTGGATACCAAAAATTCCAAAGAACTTTTGGACAATTTGAAACCACAAGATTTTACCAAAATCAACAGCTTAAAAACTTAAGACTTTTCAACTTTATACACAACCATTCCCCACGATAAATTTAAGTCCAGGCTTTTTCATATTATTGACAGCTGTTTTTTTTTTTTCAATAAAAATGGAACTCGTAAATTTACTTACCTGGTCATTGGTCATTTGCAAAAATATTTTGTTAAAACACATACTGATTGCACACATAAGTACTCTGAAGTTGACATCAAAGAGATGCTTGAGTTTCTGATTGAAAATATCTATGTGGTTTTTGTAGACCAGGTATTCCAACAATTTATTGGAATTCCCATGGGTACCAATTGCGCTCCGTTATTAGCACATCTATTTCTATATTCAAATGAAGCATACTTTGTGCAAAATCTTATGCGGGAAAAGAAGAAAACACTTGCTGTAGCCTTCAAATTGACATTGAGATATGTCGACAACGTATTGTCAATTAACAATGGTAATTTAAATTCATACGCCGATACAACATACACTGGTGAGCTTGAGATAGAGCTGATGCAATAGACCTAAAGGATTACACTGTTTGTGACGTGCTCATGCTTTGCTTGTCGAGAAGTTTAAATACTACGTCACATTGTCACCACGTCAAAGGAAGTAACCGCGATCGGGCAGTAAGATTTTGGAACGCAGTTCGCAGTTCGCTATTCGCAATTGAAAAGGGAACTGCGTTCTAGAACGCAGTTCGCAATTCAAAATTTCAACATAGGCTGTGTGGTCTGAAATTTCGAAATTGGGGTACTAGGGGTCAGATACCACTTCTTTGAAAAAATGGTGATGGTATCATCTCTAGTTTCTGTGATATGGCCCTCCAGTTTTTAACCCTACTATAAAATACTATACGAATAAACATCGGGCTTGGGGACATCGAAGTCCCCTACCCTGGGGTCTGAAATTTTGAGAGTGGGGTACTAGGGGTCAGACACCACTTCTGTGAAAAAATGGTGATGGTACCATCTCTAGTTTCTGAGATATGCCCCTCCAGTTTTTAGCCCTGCTATATAATACTATACGAATAAACATCGGGCCCGGGGACATCGAAGACTTCTACCCTGGGGTCTGAAATTTTGAGAATGGGGTACTAGGAGTCAGATGCCACTTCTATGAAAAAATGGTGATGGTACCATCTCTAGTTTCTGAGATATGGCCCTCCAGTTTTTAGCCCTACTATAAAGAAGACTTTGATGTCAACGAGCCCGATGTTTATTCGTATAGTATTATATAGTAGGGCTAAAAACTAGAGGTCCATATCTCGGAAACTAGAGATGGTACCATCACCATTTTTTCATAGACGTGGTATCTGGCCCCTAGTACCCTACCCTCAAAATTTCAGACCACAGGGTAGGGCACTTCGATGTTCCAGAGCCCGATGTTTATTCGTATAGTATTTTATAGTAGGGCTAAAAACTAGAGGACCATATCTCGGAAACTAGATATGGTACCATCACCATTTTTTCATAGAAGTGGTATCTGGCCCCTAATACCCCACCCCCAAAATTTCAGACCACACAGCCTATTTTAAAATTTTGAATTGCGAACTGCGTTCTAGAACGCAGTTCACTTTTCAATTGCGAATTGCGAACTGCGAACTGCGTTCTAAAATCTGAACGCCCCGCGATCGCTTCTCTCCCACGCTAAAGTCGGTAAACTGCAATACACATGCATCGTCGACGTTTTAAACGGGCTTACAAAAGCGGACGGACAATCCAGTCGTCCTTTTATCGAATATTTCCAGCACAAATCTTATTAAACAGCTGAAAAAGAGCATAAATTATGTCAAAATACTAAATGAATTAAAACTTATGCATATTTTTGCTTAGAAAAAAAATACACACGTATGATAGTTTCTCTCTCTCTCTACTAGTATTTCTCTCTCTCTCCAGGAAACGCTGCATACATATATTTCACTATACACTTAACAAAACTTCTAAATGTTCACTTTAATAAATGTATTTATTTAAAAACTACTTTATAGAATTTTGTGATGTTTTCAAATTATAACAACAAAAGAGTTTTCTCAACAATTGTTGAAAGAAAATCAAATATCACGGATGAAAACCAATGTTCCGTGACGAAGCTTGAAAATAATAAATCTGTACTTTGCGCCCCGTGTTTTGTGTAATCTGTATCTTTTTGTGATCTATTTCAAATGTTTAAAACTGGTTTCACTAAAAAACACAAAACATTGACAAATTGACCATTCAGATAGAAGGGAGAGTCGTTGGAATGTTGATATCTGGATAATTTTTGCAGCACGTTTTACTCACTTTTATTTTAGTGCTTAATTGTACTTAATATTACATTTAAAAAATACCAATCAGTATCAAAACCCATTTAAACACATTTTTCTATAGGCTGTGCGTCATTTTTCATCACCAAATTATCACAATTTGAAAGTTTTTGACAAAATCTGACCAAACCGGAAGTTACTTTGATCTTCGTTTGAAGTCAGAATTTCGCATCACATCATCTTAAAAGAGTGTTAAATTGTCCTGACACAATCTTAGAAACATGAAAACAAACAATTTTAATCGTATGAAAATGATCAGAAATCGGTTCTCCTGACAGTCTAAAATCAGCTAAAGCAGTCTGAATTACCCTCAAAGAGGTGCGAAAAAACACCCTTGACCAAAAGGCATCTGTATGATGGAACACTGTCAAATTCCCGGATCTGAATCCCATTGTACACATTTTGGGATTTCATAAGAAATGACCACCCCCCCCTTTCCACTCAATGTCAACGGTTTGGTAAGATCTAGGGCAGTAGATGTGGCACCATATGGGCCAATATCCTATTCAGGGGTACATGGTATTCAATTGTAATTACATTCTTGTAGTAATTAGAGCGAGTGGTGGTCTTACTCATTAGAGATTTTTTGTGTGAATTTTCATTATGAGGGTACTTCGTTTCCTTGACACATTGCTTAAAATTCTGACGCGACACTTACATAAAATTTACGCAACATCCAACTAAAATATGCATCATTAACCAGAAAATAAAGAAATTACTTATTGTTTACATTTGTTCTTTAAAACTTCAAAAATGTTAGGTGAACACTTAGAAGTTTGGTTCAGTGTATTGTATCATTAGTGTTTAAAATTGAAAATTATTATCTGTTTTTTTTTTTCATAAATTTGGCACTCGATCTTAATTTTCAATAATTATTATCAGTAAGCAAACATTAAACCCATTCTGATTGCTCATATACGACATACTACTGTAGCATTAAAAAAAAATGTGCATTACTTTTAAGAGAACTCCGAAACGCATTTTCGTAATCTTTAATAAAACTGAGATTGCAGTACATTGTAAGTACATTTATATCCATAACAGGGAACACAATTCCGAGCACTACGTGCGCAAAGATTTTGCAAACATCAAAATCCTTCATATATGGGGGAGGGGGTTTAGAAAAGAAACAGGTGCGATTTCAGCAACTATGGGACAACTTTATCACATACTTAAGGGACTCTGACCCTCTGCTAGGAAGAACAACTCTTTAATTTATAATTTAATTCAAAAATCTTTCAATGAAGCTTGAAAATTAAACATTAAACATTTTCATGCAACAATTTTCATTATATGCCTCTAAATATGCTTCAAGGTTCTTTGCAAAGCTCCATAAATTACTTCTAATTGCATATCATGTTAACGTTAATAAACATTGGTATCTAAAAATGCTTTTTCAGGATAAAAATTTCTACTTTTAATTAGACCTTTCTGAGAAGTTCAAAGAACCTTGAAGCACATTGAGAGGATATAATGAAAATTATTGCACGAAAAGATTTAATTTTCAAGTTTCATTTGAAGACTTTTTGAATTAAATCATAAATTAAAGAGTTGTCCTTCCTGGCTGAGGGTCGAAGTCCCTTAAGAAAATGCTTAATTATAACGCGATTCAATTTATTTTTTCCCAGATCTAATGCGCCATACTTAATCTAATACGACGTTTAGAGAAAATAGCTTCCAAATATTTATCAAGAATTCATACTTGAAATGAAATATTTATTTTGTATCAACGCAAGTGAAGAAAAAAGGAACTAGAGAAGATTGCTCATTGTTACAGCAGCTGTCTATATAATAAATACGTACACTTTGAGAAAATGAATACATACACTGTGTAAGTAAAGAGATGCCCAGGAGGGGACTGGTAAAATTTCCGCTTCAGATTATTTATTTTCATATCATAATGTAAGTAAGGGACGGATAAAATTTTCTTTTTTTAATCTGAAAAAAGTTTGACTAACGAAAAAAGGGAATCTCCTTTTCCGGTGGGGTGGGGTGGGAGTTAAAAGTACTAGCCAAGGACAGATTATTTATTTTCTTGCTGGTCGAGGATAGTTTTTTTTTTAAGAACAGCCTATTTATTTCCAAAATCTGTCAGGCCCCTCTCTAGGAATCAGGAAGTGTATGTTTATTTAGATTTAGGCTTTATAACCCTTAAGTGAAAGAACGTGTGTTTTCTGTTCTTGTTCTGTTGTTGAAGACGAAAAACATTTCTTATTAGACTGTCAATTGTATAATAATGTTAGGGAAAAATATTTTGATAGCGTGTACAAAGAGCACCCAAATAGTAATGATAATGATTATTTGTTCAAGGTTCTAAATCAAAATTACCAAATAAAGTTAGCCAAATTTGTACATACAACGTTTAACCATAGAAAGAATCTTCTGCATGTGTAAATTTATATAAATGTTATTAATGGAAAAAGTGACTTATAGGTCCAGTGGGCCGGGTGCAGATTCAGTTTGACGTATTTTGTTTACACTGTATATTGAAATGTCTAAAATGCACAATGTCACTATAATAAATGATTACTTATATCGTTCGGTATAAATTATACTATACATACAAAGAACTAAATATGGTTTCTATAATATTAAAAATAAATTGAACATCAATCGATAAAATTTTAACGTTAATGCACACGTCACGTCTCCCCCGGCCTTCCCTCTGTACCATTTCTCTTGAATACAAGTAGATGCATAAAGAGGGTCTCAATTTTTCAGCAGTATTTTGCAATACTCTCTAATGGCAACAATCTCAGAGTACATGACTTGGATTGATACGCGAAACTAATAAATCTACTGAACAATGAATCATGTACTATACATGTACGCAAATATGAAAGATAAATTTTTACAATAGAATAAAATAATCGACCAATTTAAATATTCGAAATGGACTGGGAAAAAAAACCCATAAAATGTTTTAATTGGTTAATTCAAGTTTTAAAGACATTTAACTGTGCAGGTAATATTCAAGAAATCAACATCGGGACTGTCTACTCCATTTTTTGAACCCAACAATTCAACAGGCTGTACGTTGCAGCTGACCGACTTTAACGAGGGAGAGACGCGATCTCGGTTACGTCCTTTAATGTGGTGAGAATGTGACGTTAGTATTTGAGCTTCTCGACATGCAAAGCGTCAGCACGTCACAAATAGTGCAATCCATTAGGTCTATTGCAACCATCTCTAAAAGATACCACAGAGTCTGACACATCTGTTTCATACTTAGATATTTTACTTGAAAAAGACGTTAATGGCAATCTAACAACCAAGCTATATGATAAACGTGATGACTTTAACTTTTCTATCGTCAACTTCCCTTACGTACATGTATGCAGCAATATACCTTCATCACCTGCATACGGAGTATATATATGTCAGTTGGTTCGATACGTACGTGCCTGCTCTACGTATGAACAATTTCTAAAACGAGGTAAATTATTGACAAACAAGTTGATGAAACAAAAATATCAACAGTCTCATTTAAAGTCATCATTTCGTAAGTTCTGTGGTCGCAACAATGACCTTGTTAGCAAGTACAATTAATCATTGAGTCAAATGCTGACTGACGTTTTTCATACATATTGTTATGTATGGAGGGAGTGACTGGTCAGCAGGGAATGCTCACTCCTCCATGGCACCTGATCCCACCTCTGATGTTTCGGTTGTCCGTGTTTGCTCTGATCCTATTTTGTATTGTTTTATGGATTTTGAGATTGAATACTGTTCGTTATCTAAATATCTTTCTCTTCATGCACTCATATTTGCTACAAAATGAAGTTTAAAATATGAAAAAATGACAATAAATAAAACTGTTTAAATAAATATTATAATTAAGATATGAGGAACATTTGCTTCACTAATATTGAGTAGTTGGTATAACTTTTAATAAAATCCAAAATCAATATGAGGGTGTGCGTGTAATTCATAAAGGTTAGAAGAAAGTATGCAAGGTAAAAAGGGTCTACATTATCAAACGCAATCAATCATTTCTTTTTTCCAAAAACCAATATAAATTCCTTATTATATATATAATTATATATTTATATATTTTTTTAATAACATGTAATATATACCTTATGTTTTTTTTTTAATTTAAGAGAGCCTGGGTCTTCGAACAGTATTATAAAGAATGTACATTAAATTCAAATTTGACAAATATGCTCAATATAAAAATAAATCCTACTTTTCATTCTGAAAAGATGTAAATTTACACACCACAATAAGTAAAAGCCCAAAGATTATTTTAATCTTACAAAAAAGACATTTAAGATTTTTAAAGGGTACATTTTAGTTTTTAAATCATTTGTTATTTTTGGCAACTGTTTTTGACGCCAATATAATTGTGTATAACTAGTATTTTTCTATATTGTTGGATCTCTGACAATAAGAAACCTTTTAATAACTTTTACATTGACTGCGATTGGTTTTGTGGAGTCAAAGGAATGAAAAATAAATATAAGAAGTCGAAACAGTGGAAGAGACAGACTCTGACATACAAATCAACTTGAGCTGCAATAGCAGGCTGGACAATCATACAATACAGAATTCCAATGTTACAGATTCTGGTTAAACCAGGAGTTCCTGTTATTCAATTTCGTATGTCAGATTAACCCGCTTTCGTAACCATGGCTATATAACATTAAAAACTTACAGAAGATTTTACAGGAAAAAGTAATTAAATAGATCGAACAAATAAAAAGAGACACACATCGTAACACAAGACATCATTGAATTGAATAGGAAATATAATTTTTTTATCCTATAAAATAATAATAAAAAAAACGTGCTAATGAAAAAATTTATTGAAATATCAAATATGTTGAGTAATAACATGATTCAACTGTAAGATGAGAATGAAAGTGAAACATTTAAGATATCAAAAAATATGTAGCAGAATCTCGTTGATCCGGACGCTTGACCTTCGGAGATTTAATTATTTCTGATTAACAAATATCACTTCTATATCCACTGATTATAAAAATTCAGTCGATTTGCTTGTGAACATAAGTGTCCGGATAAATGAAGTTCGACTGTACAAATACCAACAGGCTACTTATTATATAAACAAAGCAGTTTTAATTCAATATTATAAGCAAAAACTTAAATTCATCATCTATTTTGCAGTTTCGAAGATGAAAAAAATGGTACATTTACTATGAATATAATTATATGGTAACATCCAATTTATATGCTTTTTTAGTAAATGATTTAGTATACATCCCGAATATGAAATGATTCAGTACAAGTATTATTGACATATACCAACCAACGTTTTTATTTTTGTTTAATCTTTTCATATATAACAAATATATTAAAATATTGTGAAAACGTTTTCACTAGTTAAAGAAGAGTTAAACAACTTCTAAATGTTTAGTTAAAATGATCCCTCAATTTAGATTTTGATGACAATTTAATAATATTTAGAGAAAAATTACGACGAAAGGGTTGTGCGAAACGAAATCTTTTTACGATTATTATGAACACTATTTATGAAATATTAGAAGTATATTATTATACCCCCGCTTGAAAAGCGGGAGGGCCTATAGTAATCGTTAATTCCGTCCGTCTGTCCGTCCGTCCGTCCGTCTGTTACGCTTTGGGGTACCCATTTCTTATCCGCAACTCCTCTCATACCACTGAATGAAATTTGATGAAAGTTTCACAGAATCTTTATTATTACATATTGCCATTGTGCACCTCTTATTTTACATTTTGATCCGACACATATTTTGGGTTTTCCGGCCACAGCAAAACATGGACTTTGCCATTAAAACTACTATTATATGGAGGCGGGGGGTATCATTTAGTGAGCTCATCGCTCACAGTAACTCTAGTTTAGTACAATGAATGTAGATAAAATATACTTTATAAAAGTTATTAAAGCTCTCTGATTGCATTTCATTATAATACATGTATCACACTATACTTCATCGGTCGTGCATTAGTGTATAATTTATGTATATATTTAGCAGCATGCAAAGACAGTTGACAATATTTAAATAGTCAAAATATATGCACCCTCCATCCCATTCAGATAACAGTTGCTAATCTATTCAGTAGAGGGTAAAATGAGTAAGACTGTGTTGTCTTTTATATATCCCATGTGTGTTTAATTTTAACTGTTTTGAAATTAATAGATAAATGTAAACCCATTTCGATGTCACTCCCCGTATCTGCCCACACACCAATATCAAGACGGACGAGGGCTGGGGATTGAGTCAGATTATGATAAGGAAAGGGGTATGCTTCATTTCCTACTTAGTAATAACATATTAAATAATTTATTCACAGTTGAATTTGATAAGGAATTATAAGGAAATCAGTAGAAAAAAGGAAAAAATCGCACAATAGTTTTCCCATCTAAAGTGAAAAAAAGAATGATTGTCTTTTACTTTGGAAAATAGAAAACTAAAACACAAGTAACATTACCTGAGTATTTTTTTTCCTTCAAATTTAAGTTGATTTAAAAAATTAAATGGGATAATTCTTATCCTATACACTTGATAGTTAGTTTGTTGTTATCATAACTTACGTTACAAAAAAGAAAGATAAGTTTCAAGTGAATAGAGAGGTTCCACAAGAGTTACATGTGCATTGTGGAATCGTAATACATAAATTATAAACCTTTGTATATCTGTAAAATTGTAATATGCATTTGTAATTGAAAGAAATATTTCAATGATAGTGATATTGCTGGTAACTGCAATACTATTTATTTTCTTTATAATCAGTACAATGAAAATAACAGTAAATAACTGTTCAAGTAATATAAGCTGCATTTTTGAGAATTTTATTTTCTGGTAAAATGTGTTATTATGATTAATCTGTATGTAATCTAAACCCTTATGATCAATAAAACCAAAATAAAGTTTAAAAATGTTTCAGAAGAAATATTTCTGTACAACCGAGTATAAAGTATTACTAGTATATAAGAAATCATTATTGTACAGGACGACAATAATTCAATTTTGCTTCAATCAACGCGTATAAAAAGTTCTTTCATAGCAAATATGAACAAGAGAAGTTTATAAATGATCTATTTTTCTGTCGTTGAAATAGCTAACTACAAATTTGCAATATTTTTTCCGATGTCAAACATGCAGCTCATATTGCTTTAAAAACTTTGAAGATTTACACTTATAGCAAATTAGTTGCATGTTACACCAGCATCCTCATAGTGACCACAGTCTTCTTTCCCATAACCATTTTGGATACAGTCAAAGATGGATGACTCAGTCCCTTGACATTTGACGTCATCTAACCAAGTATATCCCGATCCTTGTCCAAAATAGGCATTTTGATGAGCAGTAGAGTTTCTATGAAATGAACATGAATAAACAATCAAAGTATGTCGTTAATAAATGCATAATATATGTTAAAAAAATACAAGTGCAGTAATTAATTACCCTGAATATCCCAGACTTCTACACACGACACGTGCATCCTTGTCGTCCCAGTGGTCATCACACACAGTACCCCATCTCCCGTTGATAAACACCTCTACACGACCTTTGTTACTTGAAGTTCCATTGACAAGTCTAATGAATCCTTTAAATAAAAAAGTATATTTGAACAGATTATGATATACATGTAAACTGAAACATACACAATAATGTATGTTTTTAATAACTAAAATATAAACTAATATTTTCTGTTTTACAAAATTAAATGTCTTTAGTTTATCAGCAATGACGTATCATTCGTTAAAAAACTCAGAACAACTAAAGTTACATCGTCGGAAACCCACACATCACCCGTGGGCAATCTCGGCAAAAATCGTCGTATGTAATTAAAAATGCATGGGTCATTTGATTGGCCGCTTCACATATTCACGATGCCAAACAACGAATCACAGTTCACATTACGTATGCATGTTCAGCATTGCCAAAATCATTTTAAAAAAACTTATTCCATAGTAAACACAGCTGATAAGTCTACTCACCGGTGCATTTTGCAGTTAGAAAGAGGTACTCCTATGTATTACCTTACGGATATTAATGTCAGTGCCCTGTACGAATTGACTTTCATTGTTTTAAATAAAACTTCGCACGTTTTAACGATCGTCAAAATATTTACCATAAATAGCAAAGTAATAAAAATATTTTTCAAAATTGAAGAGTTTCAACTTTCTGATTGGTTAACTAAAAACAACAATTAGCATATTTTACGGCAATATTTCAGCTAGTTTGCCCATGGGTAATAAGTAAAGAAGAGATCACCCTTGGGTTTCCGACGATGCTAAAGTTATTGTTTTTCAAGATTGGATCAGAAATACAATGTAGTATTAGTAGAAATACTATTAGTTACTGATAACAAGAGACCCACAGGCCTTATAGGTCACCAGAATATCCCGTAACAAATTTCGAACAATAGAATTTGATTCGCGTTTTAAATCAGAGGCCCTGGAGTTCACAATTTTGAAAGAGGCACCATTGCTTATCATAATTATACATTTAGCACGCTTACTTTGGTTACTTAAGGACATATACAAGGTACCTTACCTACTGATAACTTTTCAAGATATTCTAAATTTAAATTTTTAATACCATTACATGTTCTTAGACAAAAAATCAGCATGTGTTACCAGGGATTTTGAAAAGATATCAAAGTTTAAAAATTTTTTCATCATTCAAAAAAAAAATGTAGAAAATTACATAACATAAATTCCATATTTTTTCATCAAAATTTGTTATAGAAGAGGTGTACAAATCCATATATAACCATTAAAAGTATTGCACATCGGTCTTTTATTAAGTGGAACACTTCAACTCCAGGGAAGAACCCAATAAAGCTCAAACTACGTTGCGTATGACCTTAATACCCAGAGGTAGATCAGAGTAACAAAGACAATCTGCATTCCACTTTGTAACCGTTTGTGCACCCATCCCACAGGGACCACTGACCCTGAGGCCACATATCTCAAAATTTTGAAAATTTTTATCATGAGTTTTATTTCATCATAAATTGTTAATACCAAAGTGCAGATTTCAAAGCATTAATTTATTTTCAGACAATTTACCCTCCTCCAAATACCTCTGACCAAGGGGCCCGGGAATTAATCCATTTAGAAAGAGGCAACTTTCTTCATCGTAAATATGTAATAAGATTATTGGCATAATACCCAGGAGCAAAGGAAAAATGTTTCAAAGAATTCATGCATTTTCATAATATAAACATTAGAGCCCCATCCTTACACAAGAAGCCCTGAGCCAGTAGCCATGAAATTCACATATCTGAAAGAAGCATCCTTCCTGCTCATAACTATGTACATAGTTCAATTGTTTAATACGCAGGCGCAGAGAAAGATTTCAAAGAAATAATTCATTTTCACTATGTAATCTTTATAGCCCCGTCCTAGCATTAGAACCCCTGGACCTGGGCCATGAAATTCATAATTTTAGAAGAGAACCTTATTCAACATACCTGTACCTATGCACTTGGTTAGTTTATTTAATGCCCATGAGCAGAGAAGAAGAATTTCAAAGAGTTTATGCATTTTCAATATGTAATCTATATAGCCCCGCCCTAGGACTAGAACCCCTGACCCTGGGCCATGAGAATTTACAATTTTGGAAGAGGCAGCCATGTTCAACTGAACTATGCACTTTGTTAGGTTATATATTGCCCAAGAACAGAGAAGAAGAACTTCAAAAGAATGTATGCATTTTTACCATATAATCTATATATCCTGCCCTAGTACTAGAACCCCTGACCCTGGGGCCATGAGGTTCATAATTTTGGAAAAGGCGATTATATTCAACTAAACTATGCACTTTGTTAGTAAAAAATAAAACGCATTTTCAATATATAATCTAATTAGGCCCATCCTAGCACTAGAACCCCTGACCCTGGGGCCATGAAATTCACAATTTTGAAAGTACCTTATGCAACATAATTACAGTGGCTGCGACGTTTTTGTTGACAAACCTATCGTGTAGAATCGTTCGTGTATCGTGCGCGATCGTGCGTGTATCAGACTCAATCGTTTGCGGTTTTAATCGTGCGTTTAGAAACGTGTAAATTTCGTTTTGCAAGTTTTTATCGGAATATTTTGTTAAACAAGCATTTCCAAATAAATGAATGACGCGCAGTTTACATTAAATGCAGAACGAACAAATTATCGCTTGTAAACAAGCAATATAGTAAGTCGTACAAGATATATTATGTTCTCGTCAAATAGCAATACTTATTGCGATAAACCGTAATTAGACGTTTAACATTATTTCCCTGACGTTCGTTCTTGTTTACTGCCAATTGCGGTCTACATATTTTTAAAATCAATACATCAGAAATAAATATTTTTTTTTACAAATAAATAAAAGTTTTCAATGCTTACATAAACATTTAGTCGGCGAATGTATATGCACACGGCATGATTTTTGGAGTTTTGTTCATCATTTTATATCTGAAGCTTACTTTTAATTAATTTCTAATAAATTTCTGCAATAAAAAAATGTTAAATAATTTGCAAGTTCATTTCTAAAGATTCACAAACATTGAATCAATGGAAAGTTATTGATATAAATTGGAATTAAAGTCATTCCATGCTGACATTTTGTTTTATTATATCCCCCTTTCTGCATATTATGAAATCCAATTCTATCAAATCTTACGGTCCACTTACATGTACATATTCTTATACGTTTTCTTAAGTTGAAGAATTACCTAAATATTTATAATCTAAAATATTAAATAAATCTCACATGTATTTAGTTCCAGAAATATATATTTCCTCTTTTTTTAATTTTCAAAGTTGATGAAATAATATTCATAATTCTTTGAAATCTTGAATCAGTATTAATCCGTATTTCGTTTTATAAATATCGATTCCTAAAGATTTTGAAAGATTTTGAGTGAAGAATCGTGCGTTTTCGTTAGCAATCGCATAGGCGGATCCAGGAATTTGTAAAAGGGGGGGTCCAACATTTTGACCTATTAGGTACTGGTTGCAACATCTACCGCTCCAAATTTCCACCCCACTTTGTTTTTGTACATGTAAATGATCTAAAGAAATGTCTACTTGGTGTTTTTTTAACATTTAATTTCTATTACTTTTCAAATATATAAGTATACAGAGGGCCAATACGGCATGTTTCGTGTAACTGTCATAATGACAATACAGATGATAACACATGATTTTTGTAGATATGATCTCCATCAATATTTAATAACTGCAAAAGATTCTCAAGACATATTTTAATCGTGTTGAATACAATGCCATTAATTTTCAAACAACACACTGGGATGAAACATTTTCCTGTTATGCATCGAAATAAATCTCTTGCAAACTTCCATAACGTCAATTTTCAACCCAGTGTTCATATTAAGTAGTGCAAGGCCAGTCAATCGTTCATCTGTCATTGAATTTCGGAGATACGTTTTTGTTCTTCGGAGACATGAGAAAGACCTTTCAGCTTCACATGAAGTAACAGGTAAAGTACAGCCGATTTTCAGAAGTGTACGGATGTTTGGGAACACATCAATGTCTGCTTGCTTCAGACTATCTTGTAAACTGATTTCTGTCAAATCTACCTGCTTACTCTCCCAGAACATCTTCCAATCGATGACTTCGTTTCGAAGAGCACATGGATTTGGTAGGTCATCATTCCAAAACATCAAATTTTGAACGAGGGACTTGATGTCATTTTCGTCATGAATGGCTGCTGGAAGAAGGGCGAGGATTTCTTTTCCCATTCTATTGTTGGGATTGAATCTTTCGTTGAACTCCCCATTTAGATAATCAATAAAAGGTATTGCTACATTACGAAGGTAATATTCTTTTGTGGATTCACTAGGAGCGTTTGCTCTGTGTATAGCAAGTTTTGATGTTCTCGGAGCTTCAACTGTGGACCCTATCTTTTCAGCCACGAGTACTGCTTCCTCATACCATTCTGAAAATTGAGCATCAATGTCCTCTCTCAAACAACTGATTTTGTTTCGCGTCTCGTCGATTAATGTGTAGGCCTGGTAAACATCAAAATCTCTCTTCTGAAGTTTTGACGCCATAGGTTTGACAGTATGCAGCTCGTTTCTTGCAACAATAATGGCAATTATATTTGTGAAATTTTTCAGACTTGATAGAAGACCCTGTGCTTTTGTTCTTGTTTCTCTGTCCCATGAAAAGACCTTTTCTCCCTCCTTATATATATTTGCATGCTCATTGAACAATATTGCTTCAAAACAGTGAATGAGGTACTCATACATCTCCGTAAAAGTTTCCAAGCTTGTGTGCCTTTCAACCCAGCGGGTCTTGCACAAACCAACAAGTCGCTTTCGTTTTGTTTCAGGTGGATATGCATCAAGTATTCTCTCCAAAAATCTCTGCCTCTTAGGCGAGTTGTCAAAAAAAAGGTAGGTTGCATTGATAATGTCAATAGCATTTCTAATTACAGGGATTTTGCATGCGCTTGCAATAGACAAATTGAGAACATGACTATTGCAATGCATATACAATGCCTTTGGAGAACGAAGCTTTATCCTTGCTTGAACCCCACACCTCTGCGATGACATGGCAGCAGCGCCATCATAGCACTGGCCTCTAACTTTAGTTATGTCGATGTTTCTCTTCTGAAGGGAATCTATGATGGCATTGGCAATCGATTCACCATCCGTTCTTTCAATATATATGAAATCAAACAAGAATTCTTTTACTTGATTGCCGTCTAGCAGTCTGAGACATAATGCAAGAATCTCTTGATTGGAATATGCGTCAGTAACTTCATCTGCAATTATCGAAAAGAAGCTGTTTCCCTCTTGCAGTGAAGCTGTTGTTTCTGCACGGATGTAGTCGCCAAGAATTTCAATTATCTCATTCTGTATGGTTTTAGATGTATACCGAGCATTTCGTTTTCCGTTTTCTAAATGATTCCTTAAAATTGTGTCATGCTCTGCAATCAGTTCAAGTATGGCCAAAAACGTTCCTTTATTTGTGTTACCCGATGTTTGATCATCTCTGTGACCTCGCAAAGGAAGATTTTGTTTTCCACATAATATCACAGCCTTTACAATGCACTGGAGAATGTGTAAATTTGTCTCGTAATTCTCTTTCTTCTTCATGTTAAGAATCACGTCAACAGCTTGTTTTGGACATTCTATCTTTTCTTTTAGGTTCAATCCTAACAGAACGGAATCCCTGTGGTATTGGAGATTCGCATGATTTTCCAGTGCACCATCTTTCCCTGTGGCTTTTGTAAAGTTTGTAAAAGGTTTTGTAACAAATGGTCCTTGATACTTTCGTTTGTCGTTGGCAGTGGAAAATAATACACAATATTTACACATTCCACCCCTTGCAGCAGGACTGTAAACCAACCATCCGTATTTTTCTAACCAGGAAGTTTGAAAAACGAGGTGTTTTACTTGTTTGTTTTTCCCCCTAACGACCGTCTGCGTTGGAAAATCTTTGTATCCTGGCCCTGGAATGAAATGATTGTTTATGTATTCCAGCTTTTCATGGGATGTCAATCTGTTTTTGTCAACCGAGCCATGCAATATATTCCCGACATCTTTCAGTGTCAAAGAAGGGGGGTACTGATGTTCTCTATCATCTGTAAAGTTATTGGTTAGTGGGGTTTGACCAGAGACATGTATTGGAGTATTTCCTTCGTTGATTTCTATATCATCACCTTTGTTCTGATCACTTTCTATGGGCATCATTTCGTCAGACTGGTCGTCACACATGAACATTAAGCTGGGTTCTGCATCGTTTGTTTCTGTTGTCTGATCGTTTGTTTCTGTTGTCTGCTGTTGGTAGTTTTCTTGTTTTGTCTCTGTCGTTTTGGATGTCGTGGACGACGGTGGAATATTAAATCGCATTTTCTTTGCATTACTTTCTTGGCACCTCTCTATCTCTATGCATGGCACAAAATGATTTGGTGACCATGACTGTAACTGGGAGTTCTTTGTATGTGTCCACATTATGCAGATCTCTTCATCGGTGTGTGCTTTCAAAGGCTTGATTACTTGATTAAGTAAATTTCTGCTGACTGCTACATTTGAGACTTCTGGAAATATGCTCCTGATTTTGAATTCAAAGGCATTGGATGCAGCATATATGTGTAAGATTGAAATATAAGTACCAATTTCAGTTGTCCTCATGACTTCTGTTTGGTATACCACGGTATTGTTCGAATCCGCAGTACTTACCGATGTCTGGATAATATTTTCTAGCAATTTATCTACACTGGACGAGGACATGTCCTGCAAATCTTTATTGTTCAGGTAAGTGTTTTGGTTTAAAACTAGCTCCAAGGACGTTCTTACTCTGCACTCGACGTGACATTCTTCTGTTCCAAAGAGAATGTTTGAAATGCTGCGATAAAAACAATTTCCATCGCCATAACACTGTATCGGCTTGAGACAAGAAGGGACATCTGAAGGATACAATAGCTCTGATACCCGGTCAATTCTAGATCTATTTCTTTGAAAGTCATTGCACAAATTTTGAGGGATTGTATATTTTTCTAGAGCTTTATGGTATAATGCTGCGCTGAATTTCAGTTGCTGCCACCCTTTTGTTGCGGCGCGTCTTAAGTTTTTGTACAGAACTGAAAAGAATTGCTGTCTAGATCCATCCTGCGAACAAATTTTTAAACTTGATTAGTTAATATATTCATCGGTAATCGGAGATATACTACATTTACATTTTCAAATATCATCAAATAAATTGTAAACGGGAAAGTAGAATAGGCAATCATAATCACCCCCACGTGTAGTTTTGAAACGTGACGTTTTTGTGATAAATATAGTATAATAATAGGCCCCTCTGTGTTTTATAAAAAATATGCAAAAAACTGAAGTAGCTGCAGTGCTTGTTCTACTGTCTGACCCTTACATGAACTGAATATTTGATAAACAAAGTTTGTTCAGATCACAGGGCTTCTTATAAAATTTGTACTCAATCTCATTCTGTATGTTATATATCTATTCATGGCTTGAGAATTAAAAAGAAAAGCCCCCCACCCCGTTTTGTGTTTGAACTCAGAGCATAGAGTTTGTACTATAGAGCTGCGCTCGCTACAACGGTCACACCCTCAATATATTACTGTATACTATTATGTTAGCCAATGTTCATGATACATTGTAACAATTAACCAGCCTTCCACATGTATTTATGTTACACGTGAAACGATCTTTTTCAAAATCGCCGTGTGCGACTCAGCCTAAGAATCAAACATTTGGCTAGTAACCTAGTTCAATATAAAGTTAAAACAACTCCTAATATTTAAAAAAAAAAGTAAAAGCTTACCATAATATTTATGACTTATGTATAGTTTAATTTTCATGCATTACTGGAAGCAGTTTTAGAGTTATTCAAAACAAAACGGTATACGTACAGCGCTGATGTTTCCGGAAAAATCTCGTCAACTTTCTATTTCTTTTCTTCTTTTTTCTTTCTTTCCTTTTTTCTTGATTTATATTTCTAATTTATTTTGGGGGGGGGGGGTGTATACATTTTTTTGGTCCGCGAAAAAGGGGGGGTCCGGACCCCCTGGACCCCCCCTCTGGATCCGCCCATGCAATCGTGTGTAACGGGAGAGGAGAAAAATAATTTTATTCTTGGGGTATCCCTCATTAATCTACCGGAATGTGTATTGTGTATGAAAATCATGCTGTAACATTTGATGCTGTATGTACATGCTTTCTTCCTTCTTTTTAATAGTATTGAAATTATAAAATTTTGACTGCACAGGTGCGATAAGGCTTCCCAGAGAATATTATAGTGTACTCTGTGCATGCACTTTTCTGAACTACAAATGTATGACGTCATAATTGAAAATGACGTCAAGTCACTGCATACTTGAGCTGTAACGATGGGGAGAGTGTTACGAACTTTACACCTTATAAACAATTTGCATATAAAGATGCAGAATGTCCGTTTAAAATAAACGTTTTTTTATCATTTTTTTCAAAAGTCTAATATATCCGAATCATTTAAATAACTTTGTTTTATTACTTTTGTTTGAGAGTAAGCGTGTTCAAGCTACGTTCGAAAATAAACGTTTGACATTTACCCTTTTTTATACCCGTGGAAAGAGGCAGAATATTCATAATATGTGTGTAAAAGAACCTGGCGCAGGTTATAAATGAGGATTTATTTAATATCTTTTGTGGAAATATGTAAGAGGAGGTTCCGTGAAATATAATTGCTCATCATGTTTCTTAATGAATGAAACAAAGGTGCAACCAAATGAAACATCAATACTAATACATTGTAATTCCATTGTAACATAATTTTTTTTATTTAATTTTTTTATTTCTGCATTAAAAAAATATATTGCAATTATGTGTTATGTCACTCTGCAAACTGATTGTTGAAAAAAAAATCATATTATACAAAATCAGATTAATCTTGATAACTTTATATCAAATTCATTTGAAAACTAGTGCTAATTGTAACGGGGACCGTTACAGATGTTCCCCAAACGCTCCCCAACTCCCTTTTGGTGCTATATTCCCTATAAGCTTCATTAAATAAGACAAACTCTATGCATTTGAGACTTTAACAACGTTTACCCAGAAGTGTACCAATTTCATTCAAATTTAAGCATTGCACGCGTGCGCATGTGAATGCACGTGCGTAATGACCATATAATCTTGTCTATACAATCTATACGATTTTAATATACTAAGTTTCAAAGTATTTAATCCAAAAGTATTAAAAAAATACGCTAATTCAAGTGTATTTTTGATTTTACTCATTTCACGTGCACGCACGTGCTCACATGAGCATGGCGACCATACTTTCTTGTAGAAGTCCATTACATCTATCTATGTTCTAAATACCACCCCGTTTGGTTGAAAACCAAGGGAGTTATAGCTGTTCAAAGTTTCAGCCAATCAGATTGAAGCGCACGTACATGCACGTGTATGCATATGCATGTTGACCATATCTTCTTGTAGAAGTCCATTATATCTATCCATGTTCCAAATCCCATCCTGTTTGGTTGAAAACCAAGGGAGTTATAGCTATTTAAAGCATAAGCCAATCAGATTGCAGCGCACGTGCATGCACGCGTTTTCATGATAATTGCTATATATCTTATTGTAGGATATCCTAATACATGCCTATGTTTAAAATTTCAAAGGATTTCGTCAAAAAACAAGAAAGATATTGAGACTTTAGTTTCAGCCAATCAGAGCGAAGCACACGTGCATGCGCGTGAGATCTTGCTTTTTTGACCATGTCATCTTGTCTATGCTTCTAATATATACTTCTAATATGAGTTTTAAAGCATATCATCAATAATTTAAATAGTTACGTCTGTATCAATTATATTGGAAATTTCTCGTGTTGCACGTGCGAGCGCTTGCAAGCACACGTGCATGCAAATGCTTTCATGATATTTCTTTTATTACGGGCTGTAGATCTCCCTAATGTATGACTATGTTCAAAATTTCAAATGATTTTATCAAAAAACAAGAAAGATATTGAGACTTTAGTTTCAGCCAATCAGAGCGAAGCGCACGTGCTTGCACGTGCGATCTTGCTATTTTGACCATGTCATCTTGTGCATACTACTCATATATCCTCACATTATGAGTTTCAAAACATTTCGTCTAAAAATAGAAAAGTTACGGTTATATCCTTTATATATTGGTCATTTCAAGTTTTGCACGTGCGCGCTCTTGCAAGCACGTGCGCGCAAAATGACCTTGATTCCGCAAATCTACATAACATGCCTACTAACCCTAAAAAGGTTTCACCTAAGTCGAATGTGTAGTTTACAAGATCACTCGCGGACAAAATTTTCCCAGGAAGAAAAATAATAATAATAACTAGAAACGATCTCGTTGCAAGCAACGAGTAGGTCTTCCGTCCGAGTTTTCGATGAGATATGATTTTGATATGATCCTTGTTAAAACATAATGATATCATGCTTTCTCTCTTTTGATCAAATCCTTTTGATTTAGATTATATCATCAATGAGTTATAGATGAAATTCTTTTGGCCCCGCTGGGCCCTTTATTTTAGGGGTCAGCCCGTTTTTCTTCATTTCAAATGATACGGCTTGTAACTTTAATGATTTTTGTTCAACAACTATTCAGAAATTTTTTTTTCGTTTTTGAGCTATGCATGATAGAAATATATAGAGGCCAGCCCTTCAAGTCCTTAATGGGGCGGTTTTGCAAAAATTGAATTGTTGTATATTGTTTAAAATACGATTCTAAAGATCTCTTATTCAATACTCCTTATCAAAATATTTCTCCCTTTCGAGTTCAGCATCTTGGCTCCTTATGGCCCTTTTTTACGTAACGTATGATCATACTTTTTCAATGTTTTGTTGTAGATTGTTAAGAAAAACATTTTTGCTTTGAGAAATATATAACAGAATCTTGATAGTTAAAGAGTTATGAATTGAAACGTTATTGTCCCTCTAGGCCCCTTATTTGAGGGGTCAGACCCATTTTCTTCTTATTAAATGAAAGAACTTGTTATTCTGAACAACTTTTATTACATATCTGTTAACCAAATTTACAGGTACAAAGATATCAAAGAAAACGTGTCAAATTTTGCGAGATACTTGTGAGTCTATTTTTCGAGCCCAGGCGAGCTTCAAATATGACACAAGTGTGCATTGGAAAACATTGGACACGTTTTGTACTTACTATAAATATTGTTTTTAAAAATATTTATTATAACTATGATTTAAGCTATGTGTTTCCGTGATGCAAAACAAAAATTAGTAGATATTGTACTTAATTTGAACATTAATTCTTTTCTATTTCTACTTTGAGAAACAACCAAGACCAATTCAAAAAGACTTGTAAGGAGACCTTGGATTATAAATGTAGTTTGACATAGAACTGCAACGAACCTACGACGTTACAATCCAAGTATCCCTACACATTTCATTGCTCCTTATGTAACTTTCGTTCAAGCAAATACTCGGCTGCCTCTGTAAACCCCTATTGCGAAATGTCGGAATTGACAGAGACCGCCGCCATTATGGTCCCGCTTCAGACTTTTGAATGTTAATATCTCGAGTTCGAATTCATCAATTTACAAACAAATTATATATTCAGCCTAATAATAAATGTTTCTATCAACCATACTAATATAATTTGAAAATATTGAAAAACAAAAAAGTTTTAAAAATTCGACTTTTTTCTTTGCATGCCGTTACGACAGGAAGTAGAGACGACGTACAAAAGATCGCGTCTTGGATAGTACTTATCACGATCTATAATCCCTGAAAGTTTCACAGTGATATCTTTTACCGTTCTTGAGATTATCCGCGAACAAAATGTCATTTTAAAATCAGAAAACTGTCCGTAATTTGGCACCAGAAAGAAATTTCCAAAAAATCTCTCGGATAAAATAACTTCAGATAACAACACATTGTTCCAGCAAATTTCATGAAAATCCATCCAGTAGTCTTTGAGAAATCGCGTACACAAAATTAGATGGTCAGAAAAATAACAATAAAAACGAGCTCAGACAAGCTTCAACGCTCTATGCGCTGGAAAGATATAAACTCAAAAAAGCAATTCAGCAATCCTTCCTCTACCTTCACTGAAAATCTCAAGTCAATAACTTCATTCGTTTTTTAGTGATTGCCCGGACAAGCTGACCCTCTTAAAATCAGAAAATCGTCCATATCTCACGACCGGAAGTGACGACGTACATATAAAAAATTTCCAATAAGGTTCAGACCAATATCTATAAGATCTGAAAGTTTCGTGAAGATCGGCTGAGCCGTTTCCGAGAATTCCCTTGCACAAAAATCGGTAAGAAAAATAATAATAATAATAATAATAACTAGATAAGATCTCGTTGCGAGCAACGAGTAGGTCTTCCGTTGAATTTATCGATAAGATGAGATGTGATTTTGACTGAGATATTCGTAATAAGGTAATGAAATTAAGTTTTCCATCATTAAATTTAATTTTTCTGATTGATATAACAATATTTTGAGCATCTTTAGTTCAATATGGCTTATAATTAAAATATTCCTCCTTTTTGAGATGTAAAGCATCCAAAATATAGAATTTTGGCCCCTTGCGACCCCTTATTACGCAACAGCAACATGTAATCAAAATTCTATAAAACGTTGTTGCAAAGCATTAAGATGAATATCTTTGCTTCAGTAATGTATTACAAAATATTTATCATTCATGAGCTAAAGATGAAAGACTTTTGGCCCTTCTGGGCCCCTAATTTGAGGAGTCAGCCCCTTTTTTTCTTGATTTCAAATGAAAGGTCTTGTGAATTCAAAGATTTTTTGTTCAAAACCTATTTAGAGATTTCTTTTCGCTGTGGAGATATGCTGAATGGAAAGATTTAGTCCTTAATGGGGCCGTTTTACAAAAATTTGAAGAAAACATATTGTTTAAATCATCATTTTGACCATCTTTTGTTCAACATTGCCTGTAAAATCTTCGCCCTTTTTCGAGATATATGTATAAAACCTTAAAGATTTAGCATTCTGGCCCTTTGTGACCCCTAATTATGTAACCTATGACCAAAATTTTATAATATTTTGTTGCTAATCATTAAGATAAATACTTTTGCTTCAGTAATGTACAACAAAATATTTATCGTGAACAAGCTAAAGATGAAAGACTTTTGGCCCCTCTGAGCCCCTAATTTGAGGGGTCAGCCCCTTTTTCTTAATATCAAATGAAAGGTCTTGTGATTTTGAAGATTTTTTGTTCAACACTTATTCAGAGATTTCTATTTGTTGTGGAGATATGCTAAATGGAAATATATAGGGGCCACCCTAAAAGTCCTTAATGGGTCAGTTTTACAAAAATTCAAAGTATGCATATTATTTAGAACATTATTCTGACCATCTTTTGTTCAATACTGCTTATAAAAATATTCCCCCTTTTTTAGATATAAAGCGTCAAAAATTTGACATTCTGGCCCCTTGTGACCCCTAATTACGTAACATATGATCAAAATTTTATCATATTTTGTTGCTAATTGTTATGATAAATACTTTTGCCTTAGTAATGTATAACAAAATATTGATCATTAGAGAGTTATAGATAAAAGACTTTTGACCCCTCTGAGCCCCTAATTTGAGGGGTCAGCTCCATTTTCTTGATATCAAATGAAAGGTCTTACTATTTTACAATTTTTTTCTTCAATATGCTTTATCAAATTATGAACAGGTACGAAGATATGAAACAAAATGTGTCAATTTTTGTGAGATGTTTCTGAGACATTTTTTTGGGCTCTACCGAGCTCCGGCGCCTTTTGCGCTAGAAAGATTTTGAGACCCAATTACAATTCACTAAACCTTCGTTTACTTTCACTGAAAATCTTAAGTCAATATCTTAAGTCGTTTTGGAGGAGTTTCCTGGACAAGCCGACCCTCTTAAAATCAGAAAATCGTCCACATCTCACGATCGGAAGTGACGTCATCAATATAAAAAATTTTCAATAAGGTTCAGATCAATATCTATTAGATCTGAAAGTTTCGTGAAAATCGACCGAGCCGTTTCCGAGAACTCGCGTGCACAAAAATCGGTAAGAAAAAAATAATAATAATAGGGAAAAAGAAACCGAACGAAAACAATAAGGTCTTCCGTTGGAAACGGAAGACCTTAATAATAATAATAATAGGGAAAAAGAAACCGAACGAAAACAATAAGGTCTTCCGTTGGAAACGGAAGACCTTAACTAGATGAGATCTCGTTGCGAGCAACGAGTAGGTATTCCGTCCGAATTTTCGATAAGATGAGATATGAATTTGACTATGATCTTTGATAAAACATCATGGAATCATGCCTTTTTCTCTTTTGATTAAATCCTTTTGATTTAGATAATATCATTAATGCGTACTTAATTTGCACATTAATTCTTTTCTTTTTTCTACTTTGAGAAACAACCAAAACCAATTAAAGAAGACTTGTAAGGAGACCTTGAATTATGAATGTAGTTTGACACAGAATTACAACAAACCTACGACGTGACAATCCAAGTATCCCTACACATTTCATTGCTCCTTATGTTACTTTCGTTCAAGCAAACGCTCGGCTGCCTCTGTTAACCGCTATTGCGAAATGTCGGAATTAACAGAGACCGCCGCCATATTGTTCCCGCTTCAGATTTTTGAATGTTAATATCTCGAGTTTGAATTTATAAATTTACAAACGAATTATATATTCAGCCTAATAAGAAATGTTTCTATCAACTATACTAGTATAATTTGAAAATATTGAAAAACAAAAAAGTTAAAGACGAGAGACTTTTGACCCCTCTATGCCCCTAATTTGAAGGACTAACCCCGTTTACTTGATATCAACTGAAAGGTCTTACTATATTGCACATTTTTTATTTTATATGTCTTAACAAAATATTAACAGGTAGAAAGATATAAAAGAAAACGTGTCAATTTTTGCGAGATGAGTATGATGCTATTTTTCGAGCCCAGGCGAGCGTCGATGCCTTCTTACCTGGAAAGCTCTATATGCAAAATGTCACATCTACTATCCTTCCTCTACCTTCACTGAAAATCTCAAGTCGATATCTTAAGTCGTTTAGGAGGAGATCTCAGGACAAGCTTACCCTCTAAAAATCAGTTAATCGTCCATATCTCACGACCGGAAGTGACGACGTACTTACGAAAAATTTCGGACAAGGTTCAGATAAATATCTATCAGATCTGAAAATTTGGTGAGAATCGGTCCAGCCGTTTCTGAGAAATCGCGTGCACAAAATCGGTAAGAAAAAAATAATAATAATAGGGAAAAAGAAACCGAACGAAAACAATAAGGTCTTCCGTTGGAGACGGAAGACCTTAACTAGATAAGAAACTCGTTGCGAGCAACGAGAGGTCTTCCGTCCGATTCTGAAAAAACCCCCAGCAAAATCGAGCTGAAAAAGTGATAAAACTTTTTGTGGAAACAAAGGGGATTGAACCCGGGTCGCCAGCATGAAAATCCAAAGCGCTTACTATTACGCTATTGGGACCACATCTCTAAATCTACTTGTATATACTTCTGAAACAGTACATCTGTCTTAGAATAATGAAAGGCGGTCACTATTCATAATTTTGCGTCAAACGCCACAAGTAAATCTTCGCGCCTTTTCTTTGGAATGTCCCATTAAATGGGTGTGATAGCTTCTATGGAAATAAAAAAGAACGTTCTTATAGCTAAAATTTCAAGGTAAAGAAACTGTTTTTAACACATTTACAAATTCTATGACATAAATAGATAAGTAAACTAAAACAGCAAAACTGCTGTAATTTTTTACTTTTTAAAATTTTCTGTTTATCCCCATACTGAACTATCCCGATTAGTTAAACTTTCATGAAAAGGTTGAAATGTTTCGCCGAAAAACATGTGTCGCCCTAAGACGGTCAAGGAATCAGATACCATTTATGTTCAATAACTTAAATCTATTCTTTGAGACAAGAATATCAATATAAACTCAATTCTTCTAAAAATGGTTTTCTTATGTTTGTCTTTCCTATTACAAGTATAGTTTAATATGACTCTAAGGTGCATGAGCAAAACAGTGGATACGTTTGATACTGACTACATACTTCGATATTGTTTCTTAAAACTATTATTTGTAACTTAGATTTAAGATCTGTTTTTCCGCACAACAAATGATAGTAGGTATGCATTTCATTTGCACATTTAGTCTTTTCTTTTTCTACTTTGAGAACCAGCCAAAACCAATTATAGAAGACGTTTGAGACGACCATGGATTTAAACTTAGTTTGACACAGAATTGCAACGTAACTACTTCCGTATTCCTTTACATTTAATTTATCCTTATTTACTTTCGTTCAAGCAAACGTTTGGCTGCCTCTTAAAACCCCTATTGCGAAATGTCGGAGTTGACATAGACAGCCGCCATATTGGACCCGCTTCAGATTTTCAAATGTTAATATCTAGAGTTTGGATTTATCAATGTTCAAACAAATTATATAGTAAGCATTATAAGAACGGTTTCTATTAACATTCCAAAAATAAATGAAAAATATTGAAAAACAAAAAAGTTAGAAAATACGAACTTTTTTAATTCGCTTCTGATAGCAACCGGAAGTACTGACGACACACAAAAAGGTGATTTCACATATCTAAAAGTCATCATCTATCATCTCTAACAAGTCTCCAGTTAATATCTTAGACCATTTTCGTAAAAAAGGGGCGACAAAAATCCATTTTAAAATCAGAAAAATGTCAATAACTTGGAACCGAAGGTGAATATTCCAAATTTTCCTTCTGATGAACAAAGTTCATATAATGACGCATTATTCCTGAAAGATTCATTGAAAACCATCGAATAGTTTTCGAGAAATCGCCTGCACAAAATTTTGGGGAAAAAAAAAATAATAATAATAATAATAACTAGATATGAAACTCGTTGCGAGCAACGAGAGGTCTTCCGTCCGATTCCGGAAAGAACACGTAAAATCGAGAAGAAAAAGTTAAAAAAAGATTTGCACACAAGGAGGATTAAACCCAAGTCGCTAGCATGAAATTCCAACGCACTAAATATTACGCTATCGGGACCTCTACTCTAAATCTACTTGTATATATTAACGAATATGCTTCTCTCTTAAAATTATGAAAGGCAGGTCACTATTCAAAATTTAGCGCCAAACGCCACGAGTTTATCTTCGCGCTTTTTCTTTGGAATGTTCTATTAAATAGGTGTGATAGCTTCAATGAAATTAAAAAAAAGAACGTTCTTATAGCCTAAGATTCCAGATTTAGAAAGTATATTTAACACATTTTAAAAATTCCATATTGTATATATGCATGTAACACTAAAGCGGTGAAACGGTTATGATTTTTTTTTTCAATTTCCTGTTTATCCCCAAACTGAACTATCCCGATTAGTTAATTGAAAAAGGTTGAAACGTTTCGCCGAAAAACATGGCTCGCCCTTTTATGGTCAAGGAATCAGAAATCATTTATGCTCAATAACTTGAATCAGGTCTTTGAAACAAGAATGCTAAAATAAACTCCATGAAGCGATCTTTAAAAAAATCGTTTTCTTATTTTTGTCTTATTTATAGTTTGATATGACACAAGTGTGCATAGAAAAAACAGTGGTGAAGATTTATACTGACAATATTAATTGATATTCTTTTTTTTAGAAAGTATTACTTATAAGTTTTTCCGTGATGCACAAAAGATATTAGGTATCGAATTTCATTTGCACATTGTGCGCAATCGTCTTTTGTTTTTCTACTTTGAAAACCAGCCAAAACCAATTATAGAAGACGTTAGTTTGACACAGAACTGCAACGAAACTACGACGTGACAATCCAAGTATTCCTTTACATTTCATTTATTCTTATGTTACTTTCGTTCAAGCAAACGCTCGGCTGCCTCCGTAAACCACTATTGCGAAATGTCGGCGTTGACAGAGACAGCCGCCATTTTGGACCCGCTTCAGATTTTTGAATGCTAATATCTAGACTTTAGATATATTAACATTCAAACAAATTAAATAGTAAGCATTATACGGAGGGCTTCTACTACCATACCAAATATAAATGAAAAATACTGAAAAACAAAAAAGTTAGAAAATACGAATTTTTTAAGTTTGCAATTCGTAACGACCGGAAGTACTGACGACGCACGAAAAGGCAATTCTGCAAACCACAAAGTCATGATCTATCATCTCCAATAAGTCTCCAGTTCATATCCCTAGCCATTTTCGATAAAAAGGGGCGACAAAATCGCATTTTAAAATCAGGAAATTGTCCATAACTTGGCACCAGAAGCGAATTTTCCAAATTTCTCTTCGGATATAACAACTTCATATAATGAAACATATTTTGTGAAAGTTTCATGAAAAACCGCTGAATAGTTTTTGAGAAATCGCCTGCACAAAATTTTGTCAAAAAAAAGAATAATAAGAATAATAAGAAGAACTAGATGTGAAACTCGTTGCGAGCAACGAGAGGTCTTCCGTCCGATTCCGGAAAGAAAACGTAAAATCGAGATGAAAAAAAAAAAAAATTGCACACAAGGGGGATTGAACCCAAGTCGCCAGCATGAAATTCCGACGGCACTAAATAGTACGCTATTGGGACCTCTACTCTAAATCTACTTAATATATATATTTACCAAACAGTGATTCTCTCTTAAAATTATGAAAGGCGGGTCACTATTTAAAATTTAGCACCAAACGCCACGAGTTAATCTTCACGCCTTTTCTTTGGAATGTTCTATTAAATAGGTGTGATAGCTTCAATGAAATTTTAAAAAAAGAAGAACGTTCTTATAGCCTAAGATTCGAGGTTTAGAAAGTATATTTATCACATTTTAAAAATTCCATATGGTATATATGCCTGTAACACTAAAGCGGTGAATTGGTTATGAATATTTAACTTTTTTCAATTTCCTGTTTATCCCCAAAGTGAACTATCCCGATTAGTTAATTGAAAAAGGTTGAAACGTTTCGCCGAAGAACATGGCTCGCCCTACGGCGGTCAAGGAATCAGATATCATTTATGCTAGATAACTTGAATCAGGTCTTTCAGAGAAGAATGCTCAAATAAACTCCATGTCTAAGAAATCTTTTTAAAAATCGTTTTTTAATTTTTTTCTTATTTATTAGTTTAATATGACACAAGTGTGCATAAAAAACAGTGGTTAAGATTTATACTGACAATATTAATTGATATTCTTTTTTGAGAAAGTATTACTTATGAGTATGATTTAAGATCTGTTTTTCCGTGACGCACAAAAGATATTAGGTATCGAGTTTCATTTGCATATTTAGTCTTTTCTTTTTTCTACTTTGAAAACCAGCGAAAACCAATTATAGAAGACGTTAGTTTGACACAGAACTGCAACGAAACTACGACGTGACAATCCAAGTATTCATTCAAATTTCATTTATTCTTATGTTACTTTCGTTAAAGCAAACGCTCGGCTGCCTCCGTAAACCACTATTGCGCAATGTCGGCGTTGACAGAGACAGCCGCCATTTTGGACCCGCTTCAGATTTTTGAATGCTAATATCTAGACTTTAGATTTATCTACAATCAAAAAAATTATACAGTAAGCATTATAAGGAGGGCTTCTATTACCATACCAAATATAAATGAAAAATACTGAAAAACAAAAAAGTTAGAAAATACGATTTTTTAAAATTTGCATCTCGTAACGACCGGAAGTACTGACGACGCACGAAAAGGCGATTCTGCAAACCACAAAGTCATGATCTATCATCTCCAATAAGTCTCCAGTTTATATCCTTAGCCATTTTCGATAAAAGTGCGCGACAAAATCGCATTTTAAAATCAGGAAATTGTCCATAACTTTGCACCAGAAGCGAATTTTCCAAATTTCTCTTCATATGTAACAACTTCATATAATGACACATATTTTGTGAAAGTTTCATGAAAAACTGCTGAATAGTTTTCGAGAAATCGCGTGCACAAAATTTTGTCAAAAAAAAGAATAAGAATAATAAGAAACAATACAATCACTATAAGGTCTTCCGTGAAGACGGAAGACCTTAATAAGAAACAGTAGAATCACTAGAAGGTCTTCCGTGAAGACGGAAGACCTTAATAAGAAACAGTAGAATCACTAGAAGGTCTTCCGCTGAAGACGGAAGACCTTAATAAGAATAATAATAATAAGAAACAGAGTAAAAACAATATGTTCCCCAACTTCGTTTGGGGAACATAATAAAGAGCTGGTCATCCAATAATGAAGTGCTTTGACAGACAATAAATTACAATTAAGAGAATAAGAGAAGAGAGATCTTTAATTCTTGTGCCTGATTCCCAGGAGATTACACATGGTTGATAATAAGATGCCTTAATGTTCAACTTCCCACACCAAACTCATTAATTTATCTTTAACTGGATGCATGTCCAGTCATTATTCCCAAGAGATAAATAAAATAACATTATCTTCTGTGCAATGTAAAAACTGTTTTTAACACTTGATGATGTTTCTTTTTTTTGTTTATATTAGTAGTATTTTTGTACAGATATTCTAGATTCTATGTCTCAAACCTTATACATGAGCCCACAATGAACAAGTCAATTAAAATAAAAAATAAAACCTGTAAAATGTAAAAAAAAAATGAACAAAAAGAGTTGAAAATTCCAATTGCACACCTTCATATGTTGAATAATAAGTGTACAAATTTTCAAATAAATCCTAGCAATAGTTTCTGAGAAACGGTCCGGACAAAACCACAAAATAAAAATGAAAAAACACCTGTAAAATTCAAATTAATAATCGAATCAAGATGAAAATATCAGATGCACAACTTCATATGGTGAATAATATTTGTACAAATATTCAGACAAAAACTTCCAATTGTTTCTGAGTAATGGTCCGGACAAAATCTCGTCTACAGACAGACGGACAGACGGACATGGTGATTCCAATATACCCCCCTAAACTTCGTTTGCGGGGGGTATAATAAGGCGTACTTAAGGTACATAACCTAGCCCTAAACCTTACCATCAACTTTGCAATTCAATGTTACGTTTTAAATTCATTTTAAGCTCCGGGAAGCCTTAACAGTACCGCGAGGAAATTGCTTTTTCGTTTCTTTTCTTCATCTGTTAGCATTGGTATTTTGTTGCAGTAGTTGCAGCGTTTTAAATACACCTACATCGAACTTTATGAACGAATTTAAACATGATTTCGTGTTTTAAAAGGATTCGTTGCTATAATCATTTATTAATTGCAAAGGTTCGGATACTCTTGTAGCCTTAATAAAAAAAAAAGTCTGATAAACTTCGTCAGTAACTGAATTTTTTTAGCAATATATATGCAATATATATTTTTATTATTATTATTTTCATGGTGATGAAATTAATTCAAATTTAATTTTTTGACCCAACCCCCGACACACACAAACACACCCTGATTACATTAAAGTTTATGCGATAAAATGTTTGTTTTTTTCCTAAGGTATATCAACAATATTACGTGTAAGGAAAGGCAACTAAACTTCGTGTATGCATATTTTTAACAAAAGATCGCTGTAAAAATTGTAGAATGAAATTCGTCTTAAGATTTGTTTTAAAATTTCTTATACTTACGGTTTTGTGAAACAGCAGTGACAAATTTTATGATTGTCATAAGTCAAATCTTAAGATGATCGTTAGATCTTTTTTTTTGAAACCCAACCCAGGGCACTTGTTTCTATTATCCAAGAGTAGTCGTGTTCAGTAAACATAACAAGTCTAAGGGCACATGTTTTTACCAATCCTGTAATACTCAGGAAGGGATGTCAATAGGATAAGAGACCGTTAGTCTACCGGTCCTGTAATACTCAACAGAGTCAATCAGTAGGCTCGGTCACTGTTTGTCCATTGGTCATGTAGTACTCAGCAAAGCGAATCAGTCGTGTACATACAATCTTGAAGTACTGTGTAGTGCATGCACGGATCTAAAGGGGGTTGGGGGGTCAGGAATCCCTGGAATTTGCAAGGTTATTAAATTTATATACTAAAGCAAGAGAAAAGTTACCCCATCGGAAAACACAGATCGCCTGTGGTGAACGCGAATATTTCTTTGAAATTGGTGCGAAAAGTCAAAGGTTTGTAGCATTAGAAGTCATCGACTACCCACCCACCCCTCCCCCCACGAAATAGATTTTTGAAGTTTTGGCGAATTTCGTTTCTTTCTTTCTTTCTTTTTTTTTTTATTTTTGCTTGTCAAGAAATTTCTGGGTTGGATGAATTTTATCAATTTTAAAACGGATCATGTTTCAATCAGTATATCCTACAGTACTCAATGGAGCGTATCAATAGTCTTTGGTATATTTTTTTTTACCAGTCCTGTACTTCTCGAACGGGTGTATATGTTTCGTTTTTCAGTGAAAATATAGACAGACATTTTCTCTGAAAGAATGTAATCCCACATTTGGAATTTAAAAAGAATTCAATTATAGGAGAGAAATATCCCGAAAAAAAACATATCAAATATATCAAAATTTCTAATCTGTTAAAATCTACAGTATTTATACAATGAAATGCAAAGATTAAAAAGAGATTATTTTATTTTTTTTCTTTACACCATGCAAAGGACCCTTCAATATGCATAATATTATTCGATATGCCTGAAGTCACAATTGCTGCATCTGCTTCCAGGGCTGATAACACCCTTACGGTGTTTACGTAAGAGATTTTTCTGATTAAGATCAAGTCTGAATCCAAGGCAGGCTACTGACAAATGAGTTGATGTTACAGAGATTCCAGCAACCTCCTTTAAAGTCAGTTTTTCGTAAATTCTTTGGTCGTTATAATGACCTTGTTAGCAAATATAACCTATCATTGGGTCGAATAATGGCTACAGTGTTACATACATATTGTATAGCCTTTTCTAAATTTGAGTACGGGATGCTTTGCTACCTTATCAATACATAGGGCTTGCGGTGGTTGTAATCGGTCAATGGAGAGTGCTTCCTCCTCCAAGGCACCTAATCCTCTCTCTGGAATTCCAGGGGTTTGTATTTTATGACCTTTTTACAAATATATTTATAGGTTTTAATTAGACCGATCACTTTTGTTATCTTCAACTTAACAGCAAGGCTTAACATCATCGATTCTTAATATCATTGATTCAGATTCAAGACATCAAGATTTGGAATTCTCTGTATAGGCAATTCTACAATAAGTTCGTAAAATATCGAATGAAGTAAGACAAGGGTCCCAGGGCAACGTGTTGACTCATGACCGCTTATAAGCTTTGAAGATAATGCTTATACGGGTCCTACGGGAATGATATTAATAAGCAGAGCTGATATTTAAGGACCTTTGATATATTCAAAATACAGTTTATTCTCTGTATAGAGAAAAAGGCAAAATGATATACAGATATGAAATGGTTAAGAAGACAAAAACAAATTCATGGTTCCCGAAAAATCGAAACATCGGGTAAGGTTTCGGGCAAATGTGTGGAATAATTATTTTACTGACAGGACATTGGGATTCTAGCAGCACTTTTTAAGCAAAATATATGTTTTTCGACTATATTATTAACTCAAAGAAATAATTAATCTCCGGGGTATTGTTGTTTTGTTAAGCTTTTTTATTAAGGAAAATTTCGCTATTAATAGAAGTCACTTGATGCCGTGGTGGTGGTGCACGTCTTTGTGTTAGACACTCTTCTATCTTTATATAATAGTGAATAATAGTTTACGTTTATCGGCAATTCTGGTAGATTATCAAACTTAATTTTCCTAAAAAAGTCTAAATTTCCCGAGAAATGACCTATATGCTTCCTTAACATACCCGCGCAGTCGGAACGTCTTGCGGGTAACCGATTAGCAATTCTGTAAACGACTGCCAACCCTACATATAATAAAAAAAATTAATGAATATTAATGATGGAGCAGTCAGAGGGAACATCTTTAATTTTATAGGGAGTAGTCCTCAGATAGGGTAAGTGGTACCTTCTTAGGAAAATAAACAATTTTATCGTATTCATTTTAATAAAAGTAAATACACCTTATGAAAAACACACACAACCATGGCAAGATTCAGTAGAACAGTGATCAGACTTCATATATCATTTTATCTGTTTTTATGAGTTGCTGACTTTTACAGCTTTCATATAACAAAACAATGATTATATGTGTTTTCGTACAACACCTATTAGATACTAGAAACCCCCCATGGGATGACAATATTGCCCTCCACTCGCCAGGCAATATAACATATTTTTGGGGCTAGCATAATCAATGTTGCCCTTCATCAGAGTCAATATTTGTATAATATCACATCGATCTCTAGTACATTAAGCATTTGAATCAGGACTTGTGAACATTCACCTTTCTTCACGTTCTCTTGGTTCATTGGTCTACTACCCATTAGTAGATCAAGAGATTCTTAAAGAATTAAAGCGTTTACACTACTATATAATCATAACGTCACAGTCCTAGCACTAAAGCCACTCGCCCAGTGGCCATAAAATGCGTAATTTAGGAAGAAACACCATTACTCATCATAACTATATACATAGGTCATCGACTTCATACCCAAAAGCAGAAGAGATTATTTTCAAAGAACTACCACATTTTCAGTACATAATCAATAGAGCCTTGCCCGAACATCAGAAACCCTGACTCAGGGGCCATGAAATTCACAATTTCAGAAGAGGCATCTTTTCTCATCATAGTTCATCGGCTTAATACCCAGGAATATAGGAGATCTTATAACCATTAAATCCTGCCTTAACAACAAAACGCCTGGTGAAGTGTATTATTACAAGCATGCAAACAGTTTGAATGATTGATGTCGAGGAGTACAGAAGATTTTCAAAGGAAACATATGGAGATAACGAACAGTATTCGACATCAAAGTCTATAAAACAATAAAAAATAGGAGCAGAGCAAACACGGACCTCCAAAATATTAGAGGTTGGCCAGGTGCCATGAACAGCCGTGTGCTCCTTGTCATGATCGGGAAATAACGGGAATATCCGTCGTCGGAATAACTCATAAAAATTTTATTCAATCTTTAAGACATCCTTTTTCGACTATAATTTCATCATTAAAAGACCGACGTTAGCTCTTACTAACTTCATACATTTTTTTTGCATTTTTTTTTCAAGCAAAATAAAAAATACTTTATCTGCAAATAAGACACAAAAAAAATTGGCTTTAAATTTGCGTTAGTAAATGCATAACCTAAATGTCTAATAAAATATGTAAAGAAAGGCTGGATAGACATTTCAATTGAAATAAATATTTATGAAAACGAAACAAATTATTTTTGAATATCTTTAAACCTATGAATAAAATCTTCATAAACTAGTTATAGGTAAGAAGAATATGTTAGTCATTCATATTTTATAAAAATAAATTAACTGATATTGCGAAATTTTAAGGAAAGTAATTATTTGAATATTTGGACCAATCCCGATAAAAATTAACATTAAATAAATAAAAAAAAATATAAATAGCTTTTTTATGGATTTACTGACAAGAATTTCATTTTATTAATATTCAGTTAGTTTTAAACAAGTTACATATAAACAAACTAGTCTTCTAATTTCCTTACAATTCTAGGTTAGGTAAGTTTCATTCCGGTCAGGATTGATAAAAATTAAAATAATTTCTTTAAACTTTATTTCATTTTTTTTAAATATGATTGAGTAACATTTCCTTTGTAGCTGTTAGGTGTCTTTAAAATATTTTAAATATCATCCATAAGTTTTGAAAGTATTCTCAAATGATGTTTTCTTGTATATTCATAAATAATTTTTTAGCAAATAAAAATAAGTGTTCATCTGCAAAATTTTCTTTACACACTAAAAATAATTCAGAGCCACTATCAGCCTTTACATGCTGAAGCCATGACAAGTTCTTTCTCATATCATTGGATCAGAAAAATGAAGAGACGTAGAATAGAAAATTAATCACTTAGAAATCGTATTTATTCTTAAGGTATAGGATTCTTCTCTGGTTTCTGAGTAGATGGAATATTCAATGTATATTTGCTTATATGTCCTAAGATTTAAAAGACCATATTTTTCTTTTCTCGACACAATTTTACAACTTTAAATAGAAATGGTCAATTGTGTTTGAAAATTAGCAGGACAACTTTTTTAGCGGAATGATGGCGTATGAAAATATCTTCTTTTCTGCCTCTCAAAATTATTATAGAACTATGAATTTAGTTATATTTTTTACACAATCAAAGACTAGAAGAGATTTTCAAATGTTTATTTTTCAAATAAATATGAATTTTCAAACAAACTACAATTATGTTAGCTTTTAAAGGTTAGACTCTAAGTACAGATTTTAGCCAAAAATCCATAGAAAGTGTTTTTACTCTCTTACTAAACGGTCAAAACTTTTTGTTTTTGTATCATTTTGTATCTCTATATGACTGCTTTACCATATGTGAAAATAAGAAAAA
Organism: Saccostrea cuccullata; assembly: GCF_032062105.1. Classification (NCBI taxonomy): domain Eukaryota; kingdom Metazoa; phylum Mollusca; class Bivalvia; order Ostreida; family Ostreidae; genus Saccostrea; species Saccostrea cuccullata. The sequence goes on from NW_026933100.1 coordinate 37,495, forward strand.
GTTAAATATAGGGCGCATATAAAAATCACTTCGGATTAGCCAAAATCCATTTTTGTTAAACTATTTGTGTTAATTTGGTAATATCATCTTATAGACCCTACATGGTAATATCTTTTTAATATGCAAAAAGAAAAACATTTCATCTTTTGAAATAGAAGACCCTATATCATAATTGGATGCTATTATTTTTATTCTTAAGGACAAGGGTAAAGGTTATGACCTTGACCTGACCTTGACTCTCATATAAAATGGTCAAACTAATCTAATTAATACAATTACTCAATAATATTGTCTTCTTTGTTCTGTAAAAATTTCATCAATTTTTAAATACAACAAGAAATACATTTTTGTGTGAGAAGAATCCTACCTTAAATCGTAAATCAAATAGTACGAAAGCCCATTGAGCTAATTCAGGTAGGTTAAAAAAAATAAATTTTTCGCGTTATAACGCGAAACTTTCGCGAATAAACGCGTAACTTTTGCGATATTACGCGAAACTTTCGCGATATAACGCAAAACTTTCGCGAATAAACGCGTAACTTTCGCGTAATAACGCGAAACTTTTGCTGTTTAACCAAGACATTTGCTTAAATCTTAACTTTCTTTTGATTTTGTGATCAAGTTTATTTATTACAATGATAAGCAAAAGGCTATTTTAACTTGGACTATCACAATCTACAATTTTAAGTTTTCTTCCTATTGAATCCATCTTTATAATTACCGTCATAGATGGTCTTTCTCAGCGCTGTTCAAACAATTCAAAGATTATGCGAGTTTTCCAAAAGTTAAACTTCAATCCCTATTATTATAATTAAGATTATGAATTTCGGGGAAAATCACCCCTTTCCGGCGTCTTTTTTACGCACTCTCTAGAGAATTTGAAATAATTTTATTTTTATAAAGAAAAAGGTCTCCGAATTGTGAAAATTGGATAGTAGATTTTCATTTGTCTCCGTTGGATTCACTGTAGAAATACGATATCGGAAAAATATTGACAATTAATTCAAAGTGTACAAACTCTGCCGGATAAGGACAGGTGATACAAACAAACTTTTGTCAAATAATTTTAAATAACTACTTGGGTTATGTTTTAATGAATAAAATGAAAAAGTTTCACCGCGTAGTTTTTTAAATTCTAGTAAATTTTTTTTTACAAAAATAGGATTTGAAGTGAAAAATATTTGTAACGATTAATAAGGATGGTTTCAGAGAGGCAGACTTTTGAATATCATCAAGGTTTACAATTTCTTTATACTCTAGAAATATATTATTTGCATCATTTTTAATGAAATTAGGCCACTGAGAGTTCTTTTCTGTTTTCATGTTCTTATCTGTCAGTCAAGATCAAGGTTCCTGAGTAACATTATTATATACATATGTAATTATGCATATTATTTCGCGAAATAACGCGAAAGTTACGCGTTATATCGCGAAGGTTTCGCGTTTTATTGCAAAAGTTACGCGTTTATTCGCGAAAGTTACGCGTTATATCGCGAAAGTTTCGCGTTATAACGCGAAAAATTTATTTTTTTAACCTACCAAAATGAGCTCAATGGGCTTTCGTAAAATAGAAATATTCATAATAATTCAAATTAAAAAATACTGAAGTATAAACATACTTTTAACATTGCCGGAAATACACTCAATTCGCACTCTGGCACTGGTACTGCAAGCTCCGGGGCTAATCAAGCCAGATGAACATTCCGTTAACATTTTTTCTCTTCCAGAACATCTAATATTGTTCACTATGGGTTCTCCAAAGGCACTTGAATTTTCCCCATTCAAAGTTAAGGTAGCATATCTGTAATTGAGTAGTTGTATAATCATTAGTAAATTATGACATTCTTTATCGGTACGTCGATTACAAATGTAAAATATAAAGGTGAAAGAGAAATGAGATAACATCTATTAGTCACCATATAGCGTTTGATGTCTGTTAATATTCAATTAAATGTTCATTGATATTCACAGGTTACATGTAATAGTCTTTATTCGCGTAGCAGTTTTCAGAAGGATAGCTGTAGCTGTAGGTCAAGGTCTAGAGACAACCTCTAGTTATCTTAATCAGGTCAAAGCCAGATGAGATTATGAAATTTTTAACCATTTTGCTCAAAACGGTAGAGAGTTTAAAAGTCTATAATCAATGGTTAAGGTTCGTTTTATTTTTTCCATAAAACATGTAAAACTTGCTTCAAGAAAGTCCTGGGGATTTATATGAGTTTTATTTTATACACACACATTAATTTTAAAGCATGCGTTGTATATGATAATCTTGAGAGAGAGAGAGAGAGAGAGAGAGAGAGAGAGAGAGAGAGAGAGAAACAATAATATAAAGATTGAAGATATGTATACCCGGAGTAACCAAGACTTCTGCAAATAACTTTTGCATAGTTATCATCCCGTCCGACCTTACAAAGTGTTCTCCAAGTCCCATTTATATTTATTTTAGGTATAATTACATTCTTCTCTTGTGTAGAATATTCGTTTATATATCTAATCGTGTCTGAAAAATAGTAAAATGTGTCAATTAATCTTCCTATTATATATTATTTTCATTTAATAAAAACAAGAACATTCAATCTTGCTATGAAATTAAATACATTTTTAATGATAAATCATCCTTCAAACTCACCATTTATTGTATGGTAGCAAACCACCGCGGCCATTGCACTACTGTAATAGCTGCTGGATGGGTTGATTGATATGGGACAGTTTAATAAAAAATCTTCATCCCCTTCACAGTTAATAGCACCCAACATTAACGCATCTTCCCTATCGTCTACAAACATCAGCGATGAAACTGGAAATCCTCTGTAAAAAAGTGTAACATTATGACACTTACACTGAACACAAAGCAATATTGCCTCAATGTCACCCTTTTTTACACCCAAAAGGATGACTGCACTAAACTCTGGGTTTTGGGTTCTTTTCGATCACTTCTTTTGTTTTGTTTTTTCTTAACCTAATTTCAATTTAATTTGTTTATTAATTAAAAAATCTTTTCAATCTGGAACTAAATTTTAATGTTAAAATGATTAACAAATGTGATACAATGAAATAATTCTTTTTCTTTTGGTCCTGTTTCCAAAAAAGGAGAATTTACACTATCCTCTGTTAAAAATACTCGAAATTTCGTTTGCTAACACTAGAGCCAACACACTAAAATGGGTCTAAAAATTAGACTAGCATAAATAAAAAAAATGTATAGAAATAAATTCAGGATAATTCTTTAGGAATTTCTCTCTCTATTCTATATTTACATGTAAACTTTTTACAAGGGTTAACAATTTGACCACGTCCATGTAAGTTCAGCATAATATATTTTTATATGTAATAAATCAATTTAATGTGTTCGCACAAACAATTCTAGTCTAGTCTAAGGCATGCTACCTTAAAAGTCACGGAATTGAGTATCTATAAAGATATCTGAGATAAGAAACAACACGGTGAATCATAATATCAAACATGCCTCAACCTTTGGTGACAACAGCGAGAGCGAATGTAAATGGGTTATGTTTCCTTTTTTTCCTTTATATCATAAGCACATGTTTGCCTTTTGATCTCCATTTGACACAAGATTGTTAATGTGAATATTCAACTACTTTGAAAGGAGAACGATTGACAAACATGCCCTTAAGGGACTCCGACCCTCAGCCGGGAAGGACAACTCTTTAATTTATAATTTAATTCAAAAAGTCTTTAAATGAAGCTTGAAAATTAAATATTTTCATGCAACAATTTTCATTATATGCCTCTCAATGTGCTTCAAGGTTCTTTGCAAAGCTCCATAAATTACTTCTAATTTCATTTCATGTTTCTATCTCCTTTAAAAGGAGTGCTCCATATGAAAATATAGAAAATGATCAAATTTTAAAACTAAAATGTATGAATTTTTTCTTTGTGTAATGATAGTAGACAGCTTAAGTTACCGTATCTAAAAAAATAAATTAAATCTGGTGGTTAATTTGTGATTAATTTGTTGACCCCCAGCCTCCTTAATAAACATTTGGTATCTAAAAAAGCTTTTTCGGGATAAAAATTCCTGCTTTTAATTAGACCTTTCTGAGAAGTTCAAAGAACCTTGAAGCACATTGAGAGGCATATAATGACAATTGTTGCATGAAAATATTTAATTTTCAAGCTTCATTTAAAGACTTTTTGAATTAAATTATAAATTAAAGAGTTGTCCTTCCTGGCTGAGCGTCGGAGTCCCTTAATATGTACTGAGGCGTCCAGGGTCATCATTATCCTGTGAATTTTTAAGAAATCTTGATGACTTCAACCTATAACAACAGATTCGTTCTTCGTAAATACATACTTTTATTTAATGTAAATATATGTAAAGTTGCAGATTAGATGTTGACCATTCTTGCAATTAAAAAAGCTTGATTCGAAGGTTTATTTCGTCTCAATTTAGCATATCTTTGAGTTCAGTAATTTAATCGTAAGTTAGGTCAAATCAATCTTATAACCTAGTTACTGTTGAAAAAACATATATTACATACACGATCTAATAGCTACCAACGGTGCTAAACTGATGGTAAATTGAGAAGAAAGGATAACATACACTGACATTTATGCATACAAATATCAATTACTTTGACTTACATAAAATATCTTGTTTTTTCTTTAAAGAATCCGGTTTAATAAAGTAATGAACTAATTATTCAAAAAAACATTTAAACCTATTTATTCTATTGAAGAATACCCTGAATATCCCAAAGTTTTACAAGTCACATCAGCGTTACTTTTGTCCCATCCTTCCTTTGAGACTCTTTGCCATCGGTGATTCTTCAATACCTCAACTACGCCCTCATTTGGAGAGCTTCCACTAACAATTCTGACAATGCCTGAATAACAAATGAAAACATAGATAATAGATTCTTCTGACACATCTGTTTCATATATTGATATTTTACTTGAAAAAGACACTAATGGTAATCTAACAACCAATCTCTATGATTAACGTGATGACTTTAACTTTTCTATCGTCAACTTCCCTTACTTATGCAGCAATATACCTTCATCACGTGCATACGGAGTATATATATCTCAGTTGATTCGATACACAGGAGCATGCTCTACGTATGAATATATTCTAAAACGAATTTAATTTTTGACAAGCAAGTTTATGAAACAAGAATCTCAGTAGTCTCATTTAAAATCATCATTTCGTAAGTTCTATGGTCGATACAATGACCTTGTCAGCAAATACAATTCATCATTGAGTCAATTGGTGACTTGTTAGTCCATTATTTATACACTGAATAAAAGACGAGTTTTCCTGTTATTTCCTAATTATGACAAGGAGCACACGTTGAGTGTGACCGGTCAGCAGGGGAAGCTCACTCCTCCATGGCAACTGATATCACTTCAGGTCCGTATTTACTCTTCTCCTGTTTTGTATTGTTTTATGGAATTTTTATGTTTAATATAGTTCGTTATCTCCACATGTTTCATTCATTACAATGAATTCTAGGATGATTAAAATCTCCTAAATTTACCATTTACTATGTGGTTATAACAAATAACTCCCGCCTCTCGGCCAGAACTACAAGTCGTGGATCCTCGGGCTGTACATTCAAACAAATAATCTTCATCTCCATTACAATTCACGCGGTCTAAGAACCAAATGGTTTTACTCTTCTTTTCTCTGGCTGGCAGTGAGGTTGGAAAACCTCTACAAATAATATATTGAAGGAGGTATATTAAATTCACAATTTTAACATTATACGAACGTTAAGCATTCATAAAAAGAAACATTATACGACACAATCCATCAAAGTCAGCGAAATAGAACTTATGTTATAGGCTGCCAGCAAATGTTATGTTTATTTACTTAATATTAAAAAAAACAGCCCACGGTTTTTCACAATATTTCTTTCAACAGAAAAAAACGGGAACTTTAGAAATGCCGAAGAAAATCGTAAACATTAACACATAGTTAAGTGAAAAAAAAAATTATTTGATTAAACACCCAAAGATTACCCTAAAAACCCTAGGTTCCGACATGTAACATCTGTGTCATTTTTGTCCCAGTAGGTGCTGCACACTTTTCGCCATCGGTCATAAACCAAAACCTCAACACGACCTTCATCTGGAAAGCTGCCATCAACAATTCTTACTCTGCCTGTAATATAAGTAATAGGGAATTAATAGATTCTAGTATAAAGTAACAAAATATGGGATAAATAAATTATTCATATCTAACCTTTTACAGTGTAGTAACACATAACTCCCGCTAAGTTACAACTGCTGGATCCTGATCTTGCACATTTTAACAAGGAATCCTCATTTCCATTACAACTCATGCTGTTTAAGGACCATGTTTTCTTCTGTCTGTTTAGATAAATCGATGGGGAGACCGGAAATCCTCTAAGAACATATTAAAATTGTTTTTATTTTTCCTGAATTTTGAAGAAATTGGTTCTTTCTTTATATCTACGACTCAGGAGAAAAAACATTCACCATGCATCGGACACCCTTGTACGTAAAGTAAGTTTTGTACGGTATCAATTTTTATGCACCGGAAGTGTTTTTTGACAAACGTTGGAAATCCAATATGTTTCAATAAAGAAAACTCTGAAGAGCTGATAAAGGTTGTCAAAAACTGGATCCAAATACTTCATAGGATCAGAGTTAAATATGAATAATCCTAAATTCTGAAATAATTTTCGAAATTTTACCACATGCAGCAATTAACTTTATCTGTATTTGCAGGCTAGTTCCGAAATACTTGCTGTAGAGAGGTTCTAGCGGTATTATCAGAATAGAACTTATTAGGTATTATATAATTTTATGTTATCGAAATATGAATGTGTGACACAATCTTATATTCTTAATTGAGAAAATATGATTAAAAAGAAGATATTTGTGAATTAGCCAGAATTCCCCACAGATCGGATAGGACTTTCCATGCATCAGACAAACGGTATAATAGTTTAAGTATCAGTCACATTATCCAGCGATGGGGTATACGATGAGAAACTGATGTGTTTTTGGATAAAAATGGCGTGATTGCCGGCCGGACAACTATAGTAATCGGACGGTGACTGAGGCTATCTGGCGAAGCGGTGGGGGTCATCGGTAGAAAATGAGTTGTAGATAAAATCAGCGATGACTCCACCGAAGCCCAACATCGCTATTCATCGGTAACCCATCATTAACATATCTTTCAAGTGTCCGTTGAATCTGAGGTCATCAGGGGGTTGAGTGGTGGGCAACAGACATCGGCTTATCATCGGTCGCTGTTTGACCTGCAACATTTTTTTATCCTTAATAATGCATAGCTGGATCTTTGTAAGTCTGACCGGTGTCGCATAATATTTAGTCCGCCTCGTTTAAAGGTCCGGCCGGACCTAATACGATATCATATTTGGTCCGCCTTTTATAAGAAAAGGTCCGGCCCGTATAAGAAAAGGTCCCCCTGCGTTTTAAGGTCCGGGTGGTGCAAAATGTTTTAATCTTGACTTTAACATATGAAATTAAGGCTACCGGGTAGTTTGTTTATACTATATGATGAGAGAAGGATTAACCCTGTTGTGTTTTATTTTTTGTACAACATACAAGTATCTCTAGATAAGAATCTACTCGTATAGTGTGCTTTAAGCAGTGCCGTTTAGGGCCATGATTTCTTTAAAAATCATGCCACAATTATTTTGCAAGTGTTTGTTTTTCCTTAGAATTTGCTATTTGTAAATTAGTACGATTAAAGGTGTGAAATCTGTCGGTGTGTATAGCTAATAAAACAATGGGTGTGTGACGTAGGTGTGTTCCCGTTTTGCACACATTTGGTAATTAGCATAGAACAACAGGTGTGAAGTGTGTTTTGATAGCAATTATAGTCTGATTTCTGGTTTGGATTTACATGTGAATATCTGATTTAGCTTAATGTATTCTTATGAGGTTTAATACAATTTTATAAGCATTTTATTAAAATTCCATATATATTCATGGGAAAATATTTGATTTTATTGAATAAATTATTAATATTTGTTTCATATTATTTATCATTAAGTCCAATTTCTTAAAAAAAGAATATGTACTTTTCAATCTTGATATAATTCTAAATGAATCAAAGATATAACATATAATAAAGAAAATAGTGAATAAAAATTAATTTGAAAAGATGTTATAATAAGATCATCAGATAATCAAATACATTAACTTTGTATTTATTCTCTTATTTTTTTCACAATAAGTTCATCTTTCACATACTTACTAAGCTAAGTACATGAATAGTATAGACTATAGCAATTAAGTAATTATTTCACCCGGTCAAATTCCCGTTTTTCACACATTTTTTAATTACCTGTAATCAAATGTGTGCAAAACGGGAACAAACCGTGACGTATTTGTTTACCTGACAGGTACCCACCGTACCCACAGCTAGAGTCCGCGGCAAATGGCGCTGTCATTGAATGGTCGGTGAACCTAATGGTCATGTGTACCTAATGGTACATATTAATAGATCTTATTTTTTAATTAAAAATATTATGCCAAGAAACCAAATATTCAGGCGTACACTTCAAAACTGCGACATTTTTGATAATTATAACCATACATGCATGTATAATCTTTATTTGAATATTTAAAGCTAAATATGGCGTATCTGAGCTAAAAATTAAAAGTACAAGATTAAGCATAGATTTACATGAGATTTGGTTTTTAGGTTCAAATTAAAAATTTCACCGATATTGAACTTAAATATCCCCACGTTTCTATTAGTTAAATTCCAACTAATTGAATTAAAACTGTGTCTGATATTTAAATTCCGAGTCGATAAGAATCGGCCATTGTTTTAAATCTCGGATATCTATGAAACGCGATTGATTTAAATTGTTTGATTTTCATAAAATGTTTCAGTCTGCATTCCATATAGGATTTTTTTTTTTTTTTTTTGTGTTGAAATTTTAAACTTTTTATTTCCGACATTTTAAGCTTTCATTTTCGACATTCTGAAGTGTTAATCTCCGACATTTTTTCAGGAATTTTGTGCTTTCCTGTAATGAAAAATTTTTAAGAATAAATTTATTATAGACTGTTTAGTAAATCAATGTTCAGCGCAGTCTTTGACATTTAATTTAGTGAACATTAAATGCGATGAAAAAATTGCATGCTCATTAAACTCTGTTAACTAGACTTAATGCTTCATGTACAGAAACATGTACACAGAACTTTTATATTAAAATGTTGTGTATAATAAATTCTTTCAAAATTCCATTTCTACATACATGTACCTGGTAATCATTAAATTGCTGTAGAAGTACCTTGAAAAAATTCCAGAAATGAAAAGAAATAAATGTCAGAAAAGAAAAGAGAAATTGTCGGAAATGAAATAAAGAAATGGCGGAAATGCCATGCCGATTTCCGGAAATGAAATGCAGCGGTCCTATCTTTACAGTGGTATATAAAGTACCAAAACAAATAAAAAGATATTTTTTTTTTATATTTTTAGTCTGAACTTGTAAAAAAAAAACGCCTTTTATGACTTTAAAGTTTTTAAACGCAGTATTATATAAGGTCCGCCCTATGCATTTCATATATCTCCATAGCTGCAGATCTGTAGCTCTCCGAAAAAATATATTGATACACCGGAGAGCTACAGTGCCACCCATTGAAAAAACTATATTTATTGCGCACAAAAAAGTGCGCTCGGTTCTTGATTAAATCTTCCAAATTCTTACCTCAATTTCAAAAAAGGAAAGATTTTAAAAAATGCCTTTATCCTCTATCAAGTACTCTCGTAGTTGACATTTGAACGAAGCATATTGGACCGAATTATCTTTGAAACTAAAATGGCAGTATAAATAGCGAAATGGAGGACTATTAACAGCAATTATGAGGAATGTTTGGTTTTGGAAACGGCGAAAGAATATGTTAGGAACACACGATTAGTAATGTTTTTAAAAAATGGAGAAAAAAATCGAGAACCGAGCGCACTTTTTTGTGCGCAATAAATATACAGTTTTTTCAATGGGTGGCACTGTAGCTCTCCGATCTATCAATATTTTCATTTTCGGAGAGCTACAGATCTCCGGTCTATCAATATTTTTTTTTCGGAGAGCTACAGATCTGCAGCTAATATCTTCATGTCATAAAGTGAAATTTTTGGACTGGGTTTATTTTCGTAGCTTGAAAACTAAAAAAAAAAAAAAATAGACAGGGCGGACCTTAAAACGCAGTTATAAGAAAAGGTCCGCCTTCTGTATTTCAGATATATTCATGTCATAAAGAGAAACTTTTTGGACAGAGTTTATTTTTGTAGCTTGAAAACTAGAAAAATGGACAGTGCGGACCTTAAAACGCAGTGGAAATGGTCCGCCCTCTGTATTTCAGATATTTTTATGTTATGAAGGGAAATTTTTGGACAGGTTTTATTCTCGTAACTTCCAAAACTTGAAAAATAGACAGGGCGGACCTTAAAACGCAGTTATAAGAAAAGGTCCGCCCTCTGTATTTCAGATATTTTTATGTTATGAAGGGAAATTTTTGGACAGGGTTTATTTTCGTAGCTTAAAAACTAAAAAATAGACAGAGCGGACCTTAAAACGCAGTTATAAGAAAAGGTCCGCCCTCTGTATTAGAGATATTTTTATGTTATGAAGGGAAATTTTTGGACAGGGTTTATTTTCGTAGCTTAAAAAAACTGGAAAAATAGACAGGGCGGACCTTAAAACGCAGTTATCAGAAAAGGTCCGCCGTCTGTATTTCAGATATATTCATGTCATAAAGGGAAATTTTCGGACTGGGTTTATTTTCGTAGCTTAAAAAACTACGGAAAGAGACAGGGCGGACCTTAAAACGTAGTTACCAGAAAAGGTCCGCCCTCTGTATTTCAGATATATTCATGTCATAAAGAGAAATTTTTGGACAGGGTTTATTTTCGTAGCTTGAAAACTAGGGAAAGCGACAGGGCGGACCTTAAAACGCAGTTATCAGAAAAGGTCCGCCCTCTGTATTTCAGATATTTTTATGTTATGAAGGGAAATTTTCGGACTGGGTTTATTTTCGTAGCTTAAAAAACTAGGGAAAGAGACAGGGCGGACCTTAAAACGTAGTTACCAGAAAAGGTCCGCCCTCTGTATTTCAGATATTTTTATGTTATGAAGGGAAATTTTCGGACTGGGTTTATTTTCGTAGCTTAAAAAACTAGGGAAAGCGACAGGGCGGACCTTAAAACGCAGTTATCAGAAAAGGTCCGCCCTCTGTATTTCAGATATTTTTATGTTATGAAGGGAAATTTTCGGACTGGGTTTATTTCCGTAGCTTAAAAAACTAGGGAAAGCGACAGGGCGGACCTTAAAACGCAGTTATCAGAAAAGGTCCGCCCTCTGTATTTCAGATATATTCATGTCATAAAGAGAAATTTTTGGACAGGGTTTATTTTCGTAGCTTGAAAACTAGAAAAATAGACAGGGCGGACCTTAAAACGCAGTTATCAGAAAAGGTCCGCCTTCTGTATTTTAAATATTTTTATATTAGAAAGAGAAATTTTTTGGACAGGGTTTATTTTCGTAACTTGAAAACTAGAGATTAGAACTTTTTTAGTGTGCAGTGTTTAGAACTTCCTTAATTAATATTTTAAGTACCATCCTAATAGTGTGCAAATTTCCTACTTTCACACAAGCTTTATAAATGTATTATACGTCTTTTGCCATTCACACAAGTTTGTACAAAGTTAGGCCATAGTAAACAAATTTATGGTTTTGTTCTTTATATTTCGTGAATTTCAGCGTTAAAAATTGTTGAATCGTATGGTTTAGATATCAATTAATGATTGATCAATTAATGATTTGATATGAAAAATTTGCTATCTTTGTTTATTTTTTCACATTTTACCAATGCCCATAAGTGCATTCATTCTTTTCTGAAATTGTGTGTCTTTAAACTCAAGCTCTTTATATGTACAATATCGGTATACTTTAAAACTTTAAACTTTTTTGACAGGTATCTGCATGATTTTACTACACTCCATTACCCCCCCCCCCCCTAAAAAAAAAACATTTAGGAGGGGGGTATAAAATGTTCGGATTTTTATTGAAACCGAAACCGAGAGACATAAGTATAAATAATATATCATAAATGTAGTGCACAGAGATTTTATGTGAGCAACATGTATATTAAATATGAAAAATAAAGGCATTTATAAATCCATCAATTTATCGACTTAATTTGGTTTGATTTCGCCAATTAATGCACATTTACCTTGTCCTGGAGTAATATTTAGTAGGCCGCATTTCATTTCCGGAATTTCCTGAACTTTTCATTTCCGACATTTTTAAGTTTTTACATTTTAAAAGTTTTCATCTCCGACATTTGTCAAATTCATGTCAGTACTTTTTCGTAAATGAAAAAAGAATTCATGCATCCGTTATAAAAATCCTTAAGGTAAAATATCTTAGATAATTTATTCAAAAAAAAGACTTTGCTCTTAGCTGTCAAAGAAACTTAATTGATTTTACCCTGGAACAGATGTAGGTACATGTATTGTGAATGTGAAGTTTCACTTAACTGTTTCCTTTACTTATTAACGGTCTTAATATTGTTTACTTCTACTACTACTACTACTACTAGAAGTAAACAATATTAAATGTTAAATTTAAATTGCCGTAAAGGTATCCTAAAAAATCCGAAAATGTGAAAAAAAAAGAAATAAATAATGTCGAAAATGAAAATAAAATTGTCGGATTCCGAAATAATAACAAAAATTGTCGGCAGTGTTAAATTCAGGAAATGAAATGTAGAGATCTAGTAGATATAATAATTAGCCTTTGAATAGGTTAGAAACAGTGTTAACTTATAAAAAACACAGGGGATATGGTACTTTAGGTTTTCTCAAACGAAACAATTATAGGCTAACCCCCAACTGCCCAATCCGTAGGCATGTTGTTTTTACAATAAGGGGTGTAGGGTAGTACACTGTGACATAAGCCCCTGTCACAGCTAGTGACCCTCCAGTTATTTACAACAATATTAAACGTAAAGAATGACAGATTTCTTTTATCAATACTATAAAGAAATACATTTTGAAAGATGTGAACTTCAGTTTTTGTGAGTGGATTAGTCAAACGTTTATCATGTTTATAGGAAAGAGAGTGTAACTAAATGATTCGTGTTGGACTTACGAACATTTATCTGTTCATTCAATACTGATTAATCTGCTAGTAAACAAGGCGATGAAGGTAAATGTATATGTACATTTGTATTCTTAATATTTTTTTCTGATAATGTTGACATTAGTGTATTAATTAGTGTATTAATTTAAACGACAAAAGAAGCATGTCCTATCTTCCCGACAGGAAACCCGATCAATAAATCTAAACATTCCTTTATTAATTTCGATTTCTTACTTATTGTTTACTACATTTTCTTGGAGAAAACACTAGCTATTAATACGACTTTATATCCTTAATTAATTTTAAAAGAATAGTTTTTCAATCAATATCGAATGAACCACATGCATACAATTTGTATAGCCGAGGACGGACCTTTTCTTATAGAGCCAGGCGGACCAAATATGTTATCGTATTTGGTCCGGCCGGACCTTTAAACGAGGCGGACCAAATATTATGCGACACCGGCAACTACGCCATTTTCATCAAAAACGTATTGATTGCCCATCGTATACCCCATAGCTGGATAAGGTGACTGATACTTTGAGGACTACTAGGCCGATGTGGACCGATGTTGGGGCATCGCTGACACCACGGATACCATCAATTACCACCGGCCTGGAAATGTGACGAAAACATAATACGAGAAACGCCTTACTTTAATGACCTATAAAATACATAAAATGTTTAAAATTGATTAAGATGAAATATTTTTATGGTTCAGTAAATAAATCACTTTCTATTTTAATTTGATTGACTACTAGTATATCAATCTACGAATGTCTAGTAATTTTAGTTGCATCTCTTCCCGTTAGATAAGTCTTCCAATGTCGCTATAAAATTCATTTTAAGGTGGAATGCCACACCAGCTTTTTATTTTATAGATCTTTGAGCCATTCTTTTAAAACAAGGGTTTTAGCATTGAAAGGTCGGTATTAGCTCTTAATTATTTTATATGAATTTTTTTGTATTTTTTCAAAGAAAATGAAAAACATTAACTAAATTCAACCAAGATGTTTTCGAGTGAAAAGTTTGTTGTAAATAAATGTATCATATTAATATCTAATAAAATATGTAAAGAAAGGGTTGTTAGACTTTTTAATTTTTTTTCAGAAAAAAATATTTATGAAAATAAAACACATTATATGTGAATATATTTTAAACATATGGTTAAAATCACCATAAAACTAGTCACAATTGAGCAAAATATGTTTGTCAATCATATTTTTAAAAGAAATTGAAACGAAATTAATTTTTTAATATTTCGACCTAACCCGATTAAAATTAAACTGACGCCGATCAAAATTAATACAAAATTAATAAAATGCTAATTTAATGTATTTACAATGAAGAAATCTATTTCATTATCAGGTTCATTAATGTTTTAACCCTTGTTACACTTAATCAGACTAGTGTTCTGGGGGAAATGAATTTATTTCCAATAAATATACAATTATGGTTGGGATCGGTTTAATTTTGATCGGGATCGGCCAAAATTTAAAAAAAAATTAATTTCTCTTAAATTTGGCCATTTCGTTACAATTTCTTTTATAAATATAATTAATGAACATGTTCTCCCAAGTTGTGACTGGTTTTAAGAAAATTTTAACCACAAATTAAAAAAATATTCACAAATTATGTGTTTTATTTTCATAAATATATTTTTATTTTTAAAAAAAATAATATCTATAAGCCTTTTCTATACATATTTTATTAGATATTAATGTGATGCATTAATATACAGCGAAAATTTTACAATAAAGCGTCTTATGTTGATGGAATTTTTTTTTTTTCATTTTCTTTGAAAAAATACAAAAAATTTCATGTAAAATAATTGAGAGCTAATGTCGGCCTTTCAATGCTAAAACAATTGTTGAAAAAGGTTGACTCACAGATCTATAAAATAAAAATTTGGTGTGGCATTCCTCCTTAATTGTATTATGTACAAGAAGTGGTCTAAGAGTGTTGCGTGAGAAATTCTACATACAGTTCCTTACCAGCAAAGTAATATTGATACTCTTTAAAAGCTGTAATTTCGCCAATATCCGTTGAAGCGGAACAGTATACAAACTGTAACTCATCTTATTACGAATAAAAGATAACTGTAGCAAATCAAACAATCCCTAATTCCATTTTAGAAAATCGCATGTTTTCTTTTTGCATAAAAGATCCTACAATATGGGACCTACGAGATGATATTACAAAACTCACAAAAATAATTTAACTTAAATAGATATTTGCTATCCAAATTTTATCTACTTTCCTTTTAGGATATATAAGATATTTTCAAATGATTCCTATATTTAATTTTTATCTTATTTTTACACATAGTATAGTTGTCACATAAAGATAAACATGATACAAAAACAAAAAGTTTTGATCGTAAACTTTACTAAGAAAGAAAAAAATACTTTTTACGGATCTTTGGCTCAAACCTGTACTTAGATCGGAAGCTTTTTAAAGCTAACATAGTGCTAGTTTGTTTGAAAAAATCATATTTATTTGATATTTTTTGAAATGTTAGTTCCTTATTGTAAATTCAAATTACAATTGTAAATTTCTTCAAGTCTTTGATTGTGTAAAAATTATAGGTAAATCCATTGTTCTTTAATAAATTAAGAGGCAGAAAAGAAGATATTTTATGTGTCACCAGTCCACTAGAAATATAGTCCCTGTTTGTTTTTAAACACAGTTAACCATTTCTATTTAAAGTTCTTCAATTGTGAAAACTAAAGAATAAAGACCGGGCGTATTTCATAGCGGTCCGGATTTCTTTCTATAATAGTGTTTATAGAAATGTCCAATTCAGCATGTAACTATGTAAATATATAGTGCTTAGTAGTTTAGTAATAGTGCTAGTTGTTTAAAAAACTACATTACCTATAGCAAAAATTTATCTGTAATTACCCTGAATATCCCACATTTCTACATGCCATACTTGCAGCAGCTTTGTCCCACCCATTACTGCATACACCTCGCCATTGGTCATTGACCAGAACCTCTACTAGTCCCTCATCTGGAGAACTACCACTCATTAGTCTTACTTTACCTGAAATACAAATGGTAACACTATTAATAGATTCACAAAGAAGAATTCAGTTTTCAATAGCGAATAAATCTGAATACTCACTATTTAATGTTTGGAAACATATTACTCCAGCCTCATAGTTACAACTGGTGGTTATAGATCTTGCACACTTTAGCAAGGAATCTTCATTTCCGTTACAACCCATGTTATACAAGAACCAATTTTCTTTTGTCCGATTTATACTTGTGGGCAATGAAACTGGAAAACCTCTACAAAAAGATATTTTGTCATTACTTCTTTTTATGGAAGAAATTTTTCTTTAAAATTCATATTGAAGTCTTCAAATCACATATATTTACATGTAAAAAGGATTTATATGAAATTTTCCAATAAAAACTTGTTTGTAGAATCTTAGTCTTAGAAAAAATATTCATTAGAGTTACTTTAAGGATAATAATTAGCATGTACAATGTTTTGTATATACATAATTGATAAATTATTGAGTGGATTTTACGCAATTCCAAATGTGCTTGATATTAATATTTATATAGGCGTAAAGACATTTAGCTATGGTTTTCATTAAGAAAATATTGATTACGAAAATATAGAAACTCATGCGAAATAAAATAATATCATAAACTTTAAGGTTGAAATTTATATTCCTCAGTCACAAATTACAACAAATATCCTAGATAAATACATGTATGATAACATTTAAGATTTTAGAATCTATATTTCAGAATCAAATTTACCCCAAATATCCTAGACTCCTACAAGCTACACGAGCATCATTATTGTCCCAGTAGGAAGAACACACCGGTCTCCATCGGCTATTTACCAGAACCTCCACTCGTCCCTCATCTGACGAGCTACCATTGACAAGTCTAACTGTACCTTATGTACAAATTAAAAGAATGTGAATAGATTCACTGAGAGGAATTCAGAATTCTGTAGTGAACAAATCTCCACACTCACTATTTAATGTTTGGTAACACAGGACTCCAGCCTCAGAGCTACAGCTGGTGGATACAGATCTTGCACATTTTAACAAGGAATCCTCATATCCATTACAACTCATTTCATATAAGAACCAGTTGTCTTTCCTCCGAGATACAGTTGTTGGCAATGAAACTGAAAAACCTCTACAAAAAATGTTTCCATACTTTTTTTATGGGAAAATTTTCAAATTGATTTCGAAGTGTCA
>NW_026933101.1:0-52500 GCF_032062105.1 Saccostrea cuccullata
AAATCGATAACTATACAGGGTAAAAAGAAGCAAAACATTTTTTTTTTCACTTAATCTAATTTTATTGAAGGACTTTAACACAAAATGCAAAAAAGTGAAGGCACCCTAGAATTAAAAAGTCGCACCGTTCAATACTGTTATTATCCTCCATTCAAACGAATTAAGGTCAAGACAATTGCTTCTCAAAGAGTTCACACAATTAAAGAAAAATCTTTATTGAAGGTTATTCCATGTATGGACTATGTCGTCCTCTATATTTCCGCTAGATTCTGCTGCTGGAAAAGCGCTCAATCTCTGGCCCATCTTGTCCCATTCATGTTCCATAGGGTTGAGATGTGGATGACATTGAAGCTTACCGAAATTGTTTGTACCCGACAATATTTATCCTAGAGTACATAAGGTCTCCTTACACGCATTCCCCACTCTTCCAGTTTGTTTCTAATAATTTGGATAATTAAAGGCACTTCAATTAATTTTTAATGAGTGCAGAGCAATTGCACGTGCAGATAGGTTCCTTCCACAATAATTAGTATATTTAATGTACTAGCCCTATTGATATGTCGTTGCAGTGCGTGTATACGCCTTGACCATGGGCACTTCCGGTCCCGGTTTCAATGAATTTCCGGTTAAACCCTAGGATGGTTTAGTGGCATTTGTTGAAAATCTAGCAATTTTTAATGATTATAAGGGATACATGTAAGCTTTGTGCATCTTCCTGATGGTATTTTTAACGGTTTTAAATAAAATAAAGAAATACAAAGGAAGGAAATACAAATCTCCTTTACTACCACCAGCTTGGACCATATCAACTTCACTGCACATTGTCGTTCGTACATACACGGCATTTCAAACAAGCTTTTTTCTGTTTTTCCTAAACAACTAAAGATGGCGAACACATGGAAATTTAAATGAATGAAAGATACACCCGAAAATATATGAAACTCGCACTTCATGCTTTTTAACAAAAGCGGTCATGGTTGAGTAATTACACATTCGATTCCATTTTTTTTGGCCGTAAAAGGCAATCATTAAAAAATGAAGTCAAAATTATGAACACATAGTTAATTAATGTTAAGGTTTTCAAATACTTAAAATAATAAAAGTGGGGACTTAGAAATTTTGACAAGTATAGTTTAAAATATATATTATACCGGTCTTTATCTATGTTGTGAATATAGGATTTTTGCAGAAACCCTAGGTATTACATAGTAATAGTCATAGCACCCTTGAACATTGTACATTTGATTAACATTTTAATCCTTTTCCTATGAATTTGCACCTAATTTTTATAAAGTCTATAAGTTATCACACAATGTTGAAGTTATTGCATTACAAGACTCATATCAGTAATCTCAGTAACTAACTTTTACCCAGGAGTAAATGATCCAAAAAAATCTATAGAAAATCTCCTATTCATTCTTTACTTATGATGTGAAGTTTGTAAGTTACAAATTATTGTCAAAGAAGTCATCTCAATCTTATGCTTTGACCTTGAAAAAGTGTCCTAAACAACAAAGTGTATTCATACAACCATTCTATATGTAATAAGTATGTACAATATGGTATGATAAAGATATTCAAGATATTCAAGATATTATTAAACCACAGATTATGGGACACTTGCATCTTTATTGGGGGTCTTATTGAGACCTATTAAATTCAAAATTAAACATGATACATACACAAACAAAATGTATTTACAGTTCCAGGAAAGTAATAATTACACCAAATCCAGCTTTTAAACATCTGTGTGATTTGTTAGGGGTTGTAGAAATAAGATGAAAAATAAAGGATCCAATGTATAAAAATCATACATAACAACAGTCTTCAACATGAATTGGTAAAAATAAAAGTTACATTTAGATACCTTGAGGTCAGTGAGAATTAGTTTTTAAAGAGCTCATGCTATCAGAAAATCATATTTTCAATACTTGATTTGACTAGATCTCAGTCTGATAAATAATTACACTTTATCCATAGTCAGTGTCTGACAGTAAAAGATACAATCCTGGGTCCTTTCTTTGTCATCCTGTAAATCACAGTCTATGACCGTATTTAAATTGGTTGGAAATCATATTTATCTATGTGTTTCTTAAATCCTCCATCCTGTTTGATTTTCTTGTTTCAGTGTTTTAAGAGAGGATATTCTGTTAGTCTTTGCATAATCTGATAGTCTTTCACCATGCTTCTTAAATCCTCCATCCACCTCCTGTTTGATTTTCTTGTTTCAGTGTTCCAAGAGAGGATATCCTGTTAGTCTTTGCATAATCTGATAGTCTTTCACCATTCTGAGAGTAGACATAGATCATTTCCATAAGCCCTCACTTGAGAATCCTGGAAAATAAAAAATAATGTCTTAGTTGAAAAAAAAAAATGTTATATAATATAAGCTTGATGGAATTCTAAATATAGACAAAAAGGGTATAAATACAAGGTGTAATATCAGATTTTGACTTTTCATATTAACCATGGGTAACACCTCCAGTAAAGAAAAGAGTAAAGGAATGAGTAAAATTCAGTTTGAAAAGAGAGTTCTTTCAGAGAAAGATGTAGACAGAGGTATACCAGTTAAAATTAAAAAAGATGGCACTACTAAGATCATTTCTCAAGAAGAATATAACCAATTATGTCCAGAAAAGGGTGATCCTAATGTTGTCAGAGATTACATAGAAAGATCCTTGATTGCAGAAGAAGCTAATGAAGAATATAACCATTTATTACCAAAAGAAGGTAAGAATTACTATTACAAAATTATGTATTCTGATAAGAAAGTTTTCACTTTCATTTGTTGTGCTTTTGACCATTTTAATTGACCTTATGGTCAAGATTGTGATATATACACTCTGATAATCATTTATGATGTCTCCATGATGTTTACCTCAAAAGTTTGAATCAGGGTATTTGTGTTCAAAGAGCTGAAGAAACTATACAGACAGATCTATAATGATTTTGGAAGCATGCATATTAATGAGGGTAAAGGAGATATGACACTAGATTATTAAAAAGAAAAAGAACACAAACTCATAGAAATGATATTGAAAGTACCTTAAATGAATAAAGTGTCATGCTCCAAGGTATTATTTTTATAAACAGGAGAAGGGTTACAACAGTCCCATGCACTCATAAGAAGACCTTGGGTAATAGAAACACCAGGAAATTTTAATTCCAAACAATCAGATCATCTTACATCGGTTATAAGGTTACAGACTTTATACATAGTTAAGAGGGTCATTAAGATTTCTTTTCTGGTCATCCTAATGAACCACATTATAGTATTCTTTCCCTGTGATATAATGTTAATATTAAATGGAAAATTCAGAATTCACCAGTAATTGAAGTGAAAACTTGCTATCTTTACCAACTATGCTATTAAGGAAACTGGGGGTTAACAAATTAGCCATATTTAACTTATTCTATAGATATGCTATCTTCAGCTGTTAACTATCATTTGGCAAAGAAGAATTTCATACATTTTAGTTTTTAAAAATTGATCATGCATTTTTGTATATATTTATTTCTTTTCTTTTTCTTCTAAAGGAGATCAATATAGTCTAAACATGACCATGACCATCAAGCCCTCTTTATTTAAATATATCATTTACTTATCAATTCAAAAATATAAACATGCATATGTAAATAAAAATAGATAAATAAATATTACAATTGTATCTCATTGAAACTTTACATTCAAGTTTGTGTGTTTCTATGTTGATTGACAAACTGTGTATTTCCAAAGGAAGACCAGCAGCCAGGCTTCACTTCATAGAGAATGGATTATAGATGCGTGCCGTGGTTAGGAACAAAACATATCTTCCAGGTTGAGGACTGCAGAAAATAAAACCCATTTTTGTTATTATGATTTAAATTACATGAGACAATGCCTCTTATAAATGTAAAGCAAAATAATATCTCTTTTATATATGGATTCCTATACTCTAATCAATCATATTAAATGTCATTTGTAAAATGTATTTTGTAAGACAGATTTATTTAGGATAAGACTTTAAATGTTGACATGAATAGCACGCCATACTTTAACCACATGTAAAAACATTCTCTCAAATTATGCAGAACTGGGTTATTTAGCATAGCTGACATTAAACATATAGGTGAGCGATAACATAATCACAATCATAAACAATGTGAAACAACTTTAAACGACCTACACTGTGGATTACAAGCCTTTTTCACTGGGGTAAAATCTTGCCGAGTTTCGCCATGGCCGCCGAACCCGAACCCGACTGTATAAAGATGAAGTCATACATTCCATGTTGATGACTGTAGAAATAAAACCATTTTTTAATATGACAGAGTACTGCATGAAACAATGCATGTTTAAATACAACATGTACAATGTCAAAAAGATCATGAAAATATTTGTTTTTAATCTCAAAAATTGTTTTTAACATTAACTCCAGATGAGAAAAGTTCATCATGTTATCTTAAGAAAATAAAAAAAGCACAATTACTGTATTAATATCACAAATAAAATTATTATCAAATTAATTATTTAGACACTAAAAGACTTTTTATTAACAGCAGATTCAATTTTGTTTAATAAATGTAAGTACTGCATACAGAAAAATATATATATATATATTTTTAGCATCATCACAGTACAACATGTAGTCCTTCATTTTTTGAAAAGCTCATTACCAAGAAACAAAAGTGAAAATGAAAATATATGCATTCCATATATCACACATATTTAGAATCAAAACAAAAGTAATTGACTTAGAATAAATCTTTTGTAAATTCCTGCTTTTCTCTTATTAGATTCCTAATATCTCTTTGATCACCATTTAGTAAGTCTGAATTCCATGGGTAACATGCATAATGAATTATGAAATTACATGTATATCATGATTTATACAAAAGGACTTAATAATATTCTGAAGATCCCTTAATCATGTGTTAATATATTTTAGGTTAAATAAGGGTGTTCTTATATGAATGTAAGTTAGAGACAACAGATCACATAAGTATTACACAGTCATTAAATTAACCAAATTTAATAATCATACTTAAATGCAAAGATGAACTTCATAGGAAATGTAAACAATTAAAAAAAAAACAAGACAAACTTACCAGAGATATCCAACTATATGCCCAATAAGCCTATCCATTAAATAATCCAGTGAAATAACATCTCAGCTGATCCTGAAAAAATCATACAATACAGTGATACACAATTAACCTCATTTTACAATGTAAGTAAAGCAATAATTTACCGACAAAAGGGATAGAAATGTAAAAAGATACCATGTATTTTACCAAAATTAAGTGAATATTTTTCTGATTGAAACTCAATCATAGAATGACCCATCATAGAAATATTAAATGCACTCTGAGTTACATGCAGGTTATATAACTGTAAATCACATGAAATGAGGATAAATACAGTATTTAAATTCAAAATAGAACTTTACATATAAATCATGGTTAAATACAAAGATGACCTTCATAGGAAATGTAAACAAAAATAAGACAAACTTACCTGTAGAATATGTCTGTCAGAAAGGAGATTTCAAAAATGAAGACGCTCTCAACATTCACATGACAAGAATGCATCAGGATGTTTACTTCCGTGGTCATGGAGAAATTGAGCTTTATACAAGGAAAGCTTCATAACATAACAATCATCAAAGTAAAAGAGAGGAAAAACAAAAGATAGTCCTACATTTTTTGAAAATCTATGTTGACTTCTTAGAAACAAGTGAAAATGAAACTTTAATTTTACAAGTGTATGACGTCATAATGCATAGGGTAGCTCGCTGACATGGATGACGTCACAATGCATAGGTAAGTTTTATCGTACTTTTTGCACACGGCACTTTATAGAGGATGCAAGAGGAATATAAGGAAACACAGGTAAAAGGTATATTTCTTTTGCACACGACCCTAATGTTTTGCACACGGTTCTTTACAGGTGATGCAAACAGGTATAAAAACGCAGGTAAAACGTATTGATTCTTGTTATAATCTGTCTTGTGTGTGTTATTTGTTATTGTTTTCAGTAAAAATCCAGGTTGTTATTGTTTTCAGTAAAAAAAAAATCCAGTTTGAACTGGTTAGGCTGTCTAGACTGTGAAGCGTGACGTCATAATGACATTCTTGCAATGTTTTGCACACGGCGCATTTACCTGTGTCCATAAACAAAACGTAGTACCAACGTACTAATGTAAACACAGTGTAAACACCCAGTATTTAAGGGGGACTATATGTAATGAATTAACCCACCTATCCCCCCAAATCTACACTCTCCTGACCCAGCTATCCCCCAGGGGGACTGTACTGAGTTGATCCGGCTATCCCCCAGGGGATGCACTCAGTTGACCCGGTCATCCAGCCGGCTTCCGGCTAGGACATTTCTGGCTAGCCCACTTCCGCTTCCGCTAGGGCCCACTTCCGCTAGACCACGTAGGGTTAAACCACTTCCGCTTCCGGCTAGCCCACCTCCGCTTCCGCTAGACCACTTCCGGTTATGACGTCACTTCCGGGCTAGCTAGGCCCCTTATACTACTCCCGTGGCCTCATGAGCAGAAGATCGATATGCCAACATGAGTAAGGGTATCAAGTCATCCCAATCTTTTTGATTTTTACTAACAAATGCTGAGAGCATATTTTCAATCGTTCTATTTGCCCTTTCTATCATCCCATCAGACTGAGGTCTGTAGGAAGTAGTTCGGGTTTTGTCTATACCCAGTATTTTACACATTTCTTTGAAAACATCAGATTCAAATGTCTGCCTTTGATCTGAATGAATTTGCATTGGGACTCCAAAAACGGAGACTACATGATTTATTAATTTTTGAGCTACAGTAACTGATTTCTTATTTCTAATAGGGATGGCGTCAACCCATTTGGTGAAGTAATCTCCCACAACTAGAAGATAAGAATTTTTCTTGTGAGTCATTGGTAAAGGACCTAATATATCCACTGCCCATCTTTCCATCGGAGCACCAACCAGGTATTTTTGTAACTGGGCCTTTGGGAATTTATTAGATTTTTCTAGCTGCACATTTATCACAGCTTTTACAAAATTGTTTTATATCTTGGGACATCTTGTGCCAGAAATATTTATCTCGGGCCTTTGACAGAGTTTTATTGAACCCCAAGTGACCGCCCGTTATATTAAAATGTATATCTTTCAATACTTTCCCACTGATAGATTTTGGGAAAATAGTTTGAAATTTTGGTTGCACGCTTTCCCATTTATGATATAACAAATCATCTATATAATGGAGAGAATCAAATCTTGCCCAGTAATATTTGCATGTTTCACTCAGATGGGAAATGTCTTCCCAAAGGGGTTTTTGTTTAGCTTTGACCCATTTTTTTTTACTTCCCTTAGATCTGAGTCTTTACTTTGTAAAGCCCTAATACTGTTTTCTGGTTTGTCATTTTCTAGAAGTATTTTAGTTTCTTCTTGTCTTGTAGGGCTTA
This sequence comes from Saccostrea cuccullata, assembly GCF_032062105.1. NCBI lineage: Eukaryota > Metazoa > Mollusca > Bivalvia > Ostreida > Ostreidae > Saccostrea > Saccostrea cuccullata. The sequence continues at coordinate 7,447 of NW_026933101.1, forward strand.
TCCCAGTGGATGGAGAATTTCCCTTGGACCTTGTGGTAACAGCACAGTTTTTAGGTACGAAACTATTTACTGTAAACCAAGTATTATACGCTTTCGATAAATATCTGCGAGTTCCGCGAGTAACATCCCCTCGATGTTCATTATATTCCTATATCATGATTTATTTAGAGTTATTTGCCCTTTTTTTCAATACCGATCCCGACGGTTCAACAAGTAATCACGGAAGAACTTTACTGTTAGTGTACAAGAAGCAGTTGAAATTTAATTACAAACATTCAGAAAAAATAAAAACGAATGGCAAATCTAAAACTATTTTGTCTAAAAATGATTAAAATGTCAATAATCATTTCAGCTTGTGTTATTATTGTTCATTAATTGTTACAGACGAGTCAGAGAGAGCCTGGTTAATTATGGCTAATTATGGCCCAGTCCTGCTCTGTCCCAACCATTTATAATAATTGCTCCTTGGCTGTGTAGATCTTAGAAAGCGTCGATTACCCAATTAGTATGAGGCACTTTTACAATTGAGAGTTTGAAATTAATTTTAATCTCCTAGATTTTCCCCCGATTTTTGTTTGAGCGTTGTGAAAATGCGCATGACGTATGGTAAACATTTTATCTACTGTAGGGGCGGATATAAGATTTTAAATGGACAGAATGTCTTGAATAATGCGTAAGCAGACCTCACGATACCATTTTACCTAGTTTATGGGCGGATATAAAATTTTATTTGATTCAAAAATACTCGCGGAAATAAAAAAAAAATGTGACCACTCGTTCGCGGAAATAAATCGTCGCGGATAAGTTCTATGGCGGTCAGTCGCGAATAAAAGATGACGCGTATAATAATTGGTTTACAGTATGTTGGGACTAGCAGTTAGATCACTTTGTTTAATTTCAGAAATTATTTCCCTCTTTACTTGGCTTTGGTTTTCCATGGGAGGTTCATTTTGCAAGTTTGTTGACCTAATGATAATTTGTCTTCTGCTTTACTACAATGCTTACAGTCAAAATCTCTCATGAGACAAGGTCTGCGGGACAAAGCGTCCGCATTGTTATTAGTGCGACCTGCCCGGTACTCAATTTTGAAATTGTATGAAGACAAAAATTCGAACCAACGTGCTATTTGGCCCTCTGGATTTTTGAAATTTAACAACCAAGTGAGGGACCCATGATCTGTTCTTACTTTGAATGTCTTCCCATATAAATAGTGGTGAAAGTGCTTTATTGAGTTTACAATAGCTAGTAACTCCCTTCTAGTGACACAATAACGACGTTCAGCAGAACTGAATGTCTTGCTATAATAGCTTATAACTTTTTCTACTCCCCCTTGCTCTTGGAAAAGAACCGCTCCCAAACCTATGTTAGAGGCATCAGTATCTAAATTGAATAAACCTTCTTCATTAGGGTAGGAAAGAATGGGAGAAATAGTTAATGCTCGCCTTAGCTTGTCAAATGCTACATTGCAATCATTATCCCATATAAACTTCCTATTTGCTTCTGTAAGTTTATGTAATGGTCTAGCCATATCTGAGAATTTGTATATAAATTTCCTATAATATGAACGAAGACCTAAGAAGCTTCGAACTTCCTTAACATATCTAGGAATGAGCCAATTGTTGACTGAGTCAATCTTTGAGGGATCAGTGGCTATCCCATTTTCACTAACAATGTATCCCAGAAAGGGAACTTCTTTTTGCAACAACATACATTTCTTTGGGTTCATTTTCAAATAAGACTCCCTCAGTCGTCCAAGAGCCTTTCTTAAATTTTCAATGTGTTCTTCAAACGTTTTAGACAATATTATTATGTCATCTAAATAGACAAGGCATATTTTCCAAGAAAGATTTGATAAAACCCTTTCCATTAGCCTTTCAAAAGTTGCTCCCGCATTACATAAACCAAATGGCATGTTTAAAAATTGCCAGTGTCTTCCCCCTGGGATTGAAAAAGTTGTTTTGGGTTTATCTTCAGGTGACATTTTCACCTGCCAATACCCACTCTTAAGATCTATCGTAGAAAACCATTTTGAACCTGACAGGGCATCTAATGTTGTATCAATTCTAGGTATGGGATAACTATCCTTAATAGTGACATCATTTAACTTTCTATAGTCTATACAGAACCGGATTGTCCCATCCTTTTTCTTAACCAGGATTATGGGAGAACTCCATGGACTGTCTGATGTCTCTATCACCCCCCTATCCAACATATCATTTATTTCCTTCTTGGCCTCAGCCATTTCAGCTAGAGGAATACGTCTAGGAGGTTGTTTAATCGGGAGTGCATTTCCCGTATTTACCTTATGCTCTACTAAATCTGTTGAACCCATGTCAGGTGATGAAAGGGAGAAACTTGTTTGAAATTCCCTTAAAAGTTTTTCTAATCTCTGTTTTTCTTCAGAGCTAACACTAGAATGGACCCTATCTAAAATTTGCTGTAAATGATTGGGCATCTGGGAGTCTTTCCCATTACAATGAGTACTTATGTTCTTCACTACTTCCCCACTATCTATATCTTCAACCCTTTCTATTTGAGGCTACTACACTACCCTTGTGTAACTTTAAACTTTCGTCACCTAAATTCATATAACGTACTGGGACATTTTCCTCATCTACTTCTACCGAAGTTTTTGAAATCAACAATTCATATTTTCCCATAAACTTATCTGAGGGTTCCACTATGGCTGTACCCTGTTGAAAATTGGGACTTTCTATCCTAGCAGGGGCAATAAATTCACAGTTTGGGTGAATCACTATATCTTCTAGTAAAAGAACCCTGCAACAATGGACTACACTATTTGCATCACTAAAACAAGGGATTTCTTCTCCCTGAATCACAAATTTCATTTTCTTCAAACAAATCTCACATGAAAACTTTTTCATAAAATCTACACCCAAAATACATTTGTTCTGAATGTTTGCAACAATCACTGTATGGGAAATTTCAATATCCCTAAGACTAAATTTAAGAAGACTCTCTCCCACAACTGGGATGTCTTCTCCATTTGCTGATCTTAATTTCACACTACAAGATTTTACATTTGACTTTTCTACCAATTGTATCTTTTCAAATAATTTGGGGCTTATAATAGTCACACTGGATCCGGTATCTACTAATATTGTTGTTCTAACATTTTCTATCTTCCCTGATATAAAAATTCCCTCATCTCTTTGTTTAACATCTCCCACTAAAATACTTTTGAGATTTTGTTCATTTTGAGGTTTACATTCTAACTCCCTATTTTGACTTTTCATAGACTTATTTGATACCGGACCAACCCTTGTACAATTATTTAATGGTTTATTCTGGGGCTTGTTCCCAATTCGCGCCGATTTCCGCCCCATGAATTCGACGTTTGATGGTTTGCCTGTCTTTGAAAACCCGAGTCATTTCTATGAGAGGATGGCCTCTGGGAGTATTGATTCCCCTGATTAGATCTATTTCCATAACCATTTCTTGACCCATATCTGTCATGTTCCCAATTGTTAAACTGTCTGGGACTATTGTTTGAAAATCTGTTTTCCCGGGATCTCCCTTAATTTTAGGACTTTTGACCAGAATCGTTCAAACTTGACAAAGAGTCTTTTATGTCTTTTAACATAGAAACAACTAAATCTTCATTTTTATTGTTGGGATGGTTTTGGGAGTCAGTGTTTGAAGTGACAACATGGACTGGCTTTCCTCTTTGGGCATCTGCCATTTTATGTGTCTCTAACCTAATTGCTAAAATTTCAGCTTCCCCAATATCTTTAGGTCTTGCCTCCCGAATTCTAAGGCGCATATCTGGGTCTGGGAGAGCGTCAATAAAATGATCTAGGGCTAAAATGTTTGTGAGGTTAGGATCAGCAGTTGGGTAGGATTGTCCGATTAATTTCTTGATTGACTGAGCTAATTCTGATAGGGACTCTTTTTCTCCCTTTATCCTATTTTTTAGTCTTGCACGATACATCTCTGACCTTTCCACTGATCCAAAACGCATACTGAGAACCTTAACCAGAGAATCAAAATCCCTAATCTGAGCTTCAATTGAGCTCCCCTAAAATTGCCCTTGCATTCCCAGTTAAACTACTAGCAAGATACAAAGATTTGGTCCTATAATCCCAACCATGCAGTTCTACTAACACTTGAAATTGGGCTAAGTAATCTTCAAAATCTTCCACCCCATCATATGTTTGTGGCTTTATTGAGACTGTTGGTTTTACTTGATTGGGAGAATGTACCCTATTGTCATTTCTGTTCACCCTAGCTTGAATTTGGGGATATTGGGTTCTCGAAAGGTTCAAATCTCTCCCCAGCCCCTAGAAATGGTGATTGACTGGGATTTTCCAAACAGTTCCCATATTTATGTGGACCAATAGCTTCCCCATGATTCTCAAGTGATGATAACCTCCCATGTAATTGATGGGACTCATGTCTCATTTGTGATAATTGTTCTTCAAAATTTTGATTCATGCATAGAACATCCCTTTTCAAACCTTCAACTGCTCTTAACAAAAGTTCATTTATATTTTCAGAACCACTGGGAGCTGATGTTTGCTTTGACAAAGATTCATCTTGACAGATTTCTTCATGGGATAAATTTTCTACTTCTACCAGGACTCCTGGATTGAAAACAATTTCTCCCGAATCTTCTAAATGACTACTATCCCGTGACATTTTTTTCTTGAGAGTACTTATTTATACTATGTTACTAAAATTTACTTATTTAATTAATTGTCTTATGTCCAATCAGATAATGGGAATTAAAATTTATAGATCCCACTTCTGACACCAATGTTGCCGTTCAGGGGTTTTCTCCCTTGAGACAACTTGTGGGTCTCCCAATTCTGTATACTGGACAAAGAACTATGAGTCAGGATTAAAGTTTATAAGAATTTATTATTGCTTGTTATATTTAATTTGCACGATCTCATTGAATGTTTATCCCTATTTCTTACCCCGTAGAATTATTATTTTCCTCCCAGAATGGGAATAAAATATTCTTAAATGGGAGGTTTATGTATTAGGAAATAATATATAAATTTACAAAAGCATAAAAATTATTTATCTCTTCCCAAAACTATTGGGGGTTCTTTGCAATACAATTATATTATAATCAGATATAGCTATGGGAGAGTTATTTTACCTCCCACTAACTTTCTCCCAAAGACTAATTCAATATAAATAGTAAAAAGTAATAATAAAATATGTCACAAAATTCATCAGCTCCCAAAAATTAATTAATAAATTATGTAAAATTAATTACCCATCGACTATCACTCCCAGACATGCTGGCGATATGATTCTAGCAGTCGAAGTGAAGTACTGACTATTTGCTCTGGTTTATAATGACGTCGGGCTCGATTGTCGTGACGTCACGGCAGAGTGAAAATACCCGCAATCTTTGTTAGAGCAAAGAAGCCATGTTATGCTGCCATGCCGATGAATCCGACGAAAGGAAACACGCACCCTAGGGCGCGGATAATTACCGAGGGAAACATTCATAATACTTGTCGCTGATGGACTTATACAAGCATAAACAAAACAATAATGAACATTATAAGTGTGACTTGGGAGTGCAAGATATCGAGGAATTTCGGGTGTCACTAATTACCGACCTCGTCCCAAATTTTACACTTGGTAAATATACAATTATTGTTTATGGAATAAAACATACAATATACGGAACACAATTTGTCGTTTTATAGTCCAGTATATTGCAGGGAGTTTTTGTTTAACTTGTACTATGTCTTTCCACAGAAAATGTTACTTATAGCAACGGGAAAAATTACGGAACCGTAACATGTTAACGCACGACACAAGACGAAGGACGAAAACGGATAGCAATAGGTGACTCAGGTGACCTAATAAAATGCAAACAAGATAATCCAAGTTAATAATCAACACGAACACGGGTCGACATTCCACGCCGATACCCGTGACAATAAAGCAGTCAGGTGTAACGAATGCGACGAGTGTTGATGTATCGTAGATAATGATATCAAAAATGGCGTATGCCCATTTACGAGTCGTGTTCAGCTTTAAGTTACGACGTTCACATATGGGCAGATTAGGAAGATGGCATGCCTCAACAAAGTATGTGCTTGAATTTCAAGCACCTGTAATGAGCAGTTGCTTAGAAAACTGCGACAAAACTTACTATGTACCGTATAGCGGGTTATTTTAGCGGGGTGCTAATTTTGGCGCTCTGACGATAGTACGCTAAAATTTTAATTGCTAAAATAGTCAGTACTCTTCGTAGTATCCATCTGTAAAGAGCTAAAACGTCCGCTAAAATAAATTTCGCCAAAATTATTGGCATACCTTTGAGTAAGCAAAACGCCAAAGTTCTCACCCGCCAAAAAAACCCGCTATATGATATGATGAGGACAGACGCATGGACAAACAGGAAGTTGACATCGGATTTGAACAAAAGATGAATCCGACCATATGGCATGCCTCTAAGAAGATTGCGTTAAATTTTTAAGCATCTGCGATGAGTAGTTGCTAAGAAAACTGCGACGAAAATTAGTTACGGTAGACGGACGGATCGACAGACACACATAATAAAACAGTTTATTATATACCCATCAATTTCGTTGTTTTTGTTATTGTTAATTTTACCGAGTTTGATCCGATTTTCCGGATCACCACACTGTGGTTTTCTGAATCCATATCACCACTCTCTGAAACTGATGACGTAGTACGCAAAAAACATGACGTTATTTTTCTTGCGCGTTAAAAAGTCCCTTGTTATTATGCTTTGTTTTATGGATAAATATTATACAATTGATCTCTAAAGTTTTATTCTGCTATATTTAGCTAGTTATAAGGGGGTATATAATAAATTCATCATAATAACAGTAACTTGATCTAAGGAGCCGTATCACGTCTCGTTGACAGGCGCGGATCATCAGATCAAACTCGACGCTTCGCGTCTCGTTAGATCTGATTATCCACGCCTGTCAACTCGATGTGATACGACCCTTCGGATCAAGTTACTGTTATAATAATATATATTTATTATATACCTATTGTGTATCACCAAATTTTCTTGCTGAATTTAAGCTATCACGTGACGTCGTGATCCGACTTTCCGGATCACCAGTATGTTGTTTTCTGAATCCATATCACCACTCTCTGAAACTGATGACGTAGTACGCAGAAACATGACGTTTTTCTTGCGTGTTAAAAAGTCCCTTGTTCTTATGCTTTGTTTTATCGATAAATATTATACAATTTATCTCTTAAGTTTTATTCTGCTATATTTAGCTAGTTATGAGGGAGTATATAATAAATTTATCATTATGACGGTAACTTGATCCGAAGAGCCGTATCACGTCTCGTTGACAGGCGCGGATCATCGCGTCTCGTTAGATATGATGATCCGCGACTGTCAACGAGACGTGATATGACCCTTCGGATCAAGTTACTCACCCCCTTCCTTTGGAGCGGGGGCAGTGGCGGATCCAGAGGGGGGGGTTACGGAGGTTGCAACCCCCTTTGGATTTGCAAAAAAGAAAGAGAAATAAGAAAGTTCCAATTTTTTGTTGCGTTTTTACTACAGAAAATGTAAGGTGAAAGGCTAATGTAATATATAAAGAAATTCGGTTGTAAAAACAAAATAAAATCCCATCCCTTTACAAAATAGGATTTTCATGTTCGGAGATTTATTTTCCTTTCTTTTTCAAAAACTTTCTGGTAATGTATACAAGTACTTGATCAACGTCCCACTTTCAAAAACCATGCTCCACTCTGTATCGATATTCTATTGAGTTATTTAACTGTATGTGTACAACGTACGTTTTAACTGTTTTCGCCTTCAACCCCCCCCCCCTTTTGAAAAAAAAACCTCACCCCCCCCTTTGAAAAATTTCTGGATCCGCGCCTGGGGGGTATATACATTTAGTTATTTATGCTTATCACGTCCTAATTATTGTGGGTGCAATTTAATTGTCACTCAAAATTACCAGTTTGTGAAGTTGCCCTATTGTTTAGTTTGGTACAAATTATAGTAGAGTCTTGTTTTAGCAGGAGCATTATCTTTTGTCCATATATATATATATATATATATATATATATATATATATATATATATATATATATATATATATATATATATATATATATATATTTCTCCCACAAAATTGTTCAAATGGGATAAATTCCACAGATATTGACAATTAAACAATTTCTCCCATACATACATGAAATATATCCCATACAGTATGACAATAACAAATTTCTCATCATAATATATAGCATATTTTGTTTACCAACTAAAACAATGTGTTTGAGAAAATGATTCATTGTCAATATCTGGAGATTAATCCCATTTGAACAAAGTCATGAGAGAAAAAATTCTTTAGGAGAAAATATTCCATTGAATTTTTTCTCCCATGGGAATAAAGTGTAATAGTTGGTGAGACTGAATATCTCACCCATATTCTCACATGGGATTCTGATTTTTTGGACTTCATATTTTTAGAAGTTGAGATGTTTTTGAGTTGAATATGAGACCCTGGAATACTGCTAAGAATTCCGACCAAGTGATATATAATGTTTTGGATATCAAAATTAGAAATGGTAGTAAAAAAGTCTGGACTATGTCGTGTCCAGAGTAAAATGTACTTTCTCCTGGGAGGGGGGTGGTGGTTAAGTATTTTATATCTAATAAATAATTACGACAAGCACGCCATAGCACAATGTTTGTTTTTCAATGGTTTATACTAGTCTAGTAGTTAAAATTGTTGTGTACCTTTATTTGTTTTCTGACTTATTGAGAGGACTGGTTAGCTCTTTATTTGGGGATAAAAACATAAATCACCTTCAGTCTAGGAATTTTCTGGTAAGATTGCTTGCACTTATAGTTGCACTTTTCTTTGTCATTAAATCAGGAAATTGAAACAAGAAAATGATATATACACACACAAAAAATGACCGCTTCATTATAAATTCATCACAAATAAATTGGATGACGTAAATGCATGAGTGGTGCATATTGACTTCAAAATAAAATTGTGTGTGAAGTGCATATTCCTAATTCATGCATGTTTAACTATCAAATTATCGAAAACGTATGAAATGGGCGTTGAATTCTAAATGGATTTATGGCGATTGATGAGTCATTTGTATCTATAAATTTCTGCTTTAAAACTAACGTTGAAATGAGATTAAGCCATAACGATGAAGGTAGGTTTGATGATATTATGCATAGCAAATTTTAATGGTAGATGTAACAATATGCGTCCTCAAAGACATGCCAATATCTTGAGATAACCTTTGGGGGGGGGGGCATCAAGTTGAACATTATTGCTGAGATGAAATTCATATTCAAGATTCATAGCGATTGCTCAATTTTCCCCAGTCGTAGAAAATCCAAAAGGAAGATTCATTGTTTAAAAATTCATATTAACATAACTCTTTTGAAGTTTTAATGCGTTCTGTATATTTTATGTACACGAGTGCTTTAGCTGTCGAAGTTTTGGACGTACCAAATTCGCTATAATATTAGCCAGTTTTGGTTTTGTAACATGACTAATAGGTATATATTCCTTGTTATTACAAAACCTTTCCATGGGCACCATCCTTTTTAGCCGGGCTTATTGCTCAAAGAGCAATTGTCGGCATATGTCATCCTGTTCAAGGCAGAAAGTCAACCTAATAGTCGCCATTTTAAAGTTACGTACAAAAATATAGTTCTTACTCTCAACCGCTTTTGAGATAATACAAACGCTAAATAAAGCAACAAAAATAAAACGAAGTTTTATCTATATAAATAAACATTAGTAGTTATGACTTTGAAAACTTCAGTCCTTAGTCAGAGAACATTTTTGATAATCAGTGTTATCGTAGTTCTCTACACATACGAGGTAAAGCAGGAGAGGGAACCAGACTGGCCTGTGTGTTTACATTCAGCTGCGGTACCAGATAAATTCTGATTCTGACAAAATCGGACCGTGGTATTAGGATTGAAAAACTCACTGTCAGTGTCTTATCATTTATATTGATAGTTTTAAAATATTTTTTCATCAGAATATAAACGTGATTCATGTAAGAAATTCATTCTACTCTGTAAATAAGCCCGGCTCTCTGTACTTCTGAGTACTTCGATTTACTACTGACCTTAATGTTTGATTTTGATTTGGCTACAATATATCATACAGGGGCATAAATGTTTCATAAACATTTCTGTTCGGTCAGTCGGTTGCTTAAAGACTTATCTAATTAATATAAAATCAAATCCAAATTAAAAACAAATATAAAATCAAAAACTCCTTCTTGGGGGCTTTATTAAACAGAGGATGACCTGGTCAAAATAATAGCAGGCACGTAGCAGCAGGGGAAAAGAGGGGGAGAAAAAATCTTTAAAAATCTTCTTCTCAAGAATCACTGGGCCAGAAAAGCTCAAATATAACGTGGATGCATCCTGGGGTAGTGTGAATTTTAAATTGTTCAAATCATGACACCCTGGTTAGCCCTGAGGGCGGGGGCACAATAGGGAATCCCAAGTTTAACACAGAAATAAAAGAAAAAAGTTACCCATTGTGTAGGTTGGGGTCACAATAGCTATTACAAGGAGGAAATCGGGTAAAGAGCAGCATGGTCAAAGCTACTCATGTAAGCAATGTGGCCCACGGACCCTTGTTTTTTTTTTTTTTTTTTTAAATGTATACTAGTAGTTGCCTTCTCCAATCGACTGACTAAAAAATGGCTCCACTCAAAACTTTTTTTTTCAGGACACTGTACATATAAATTTTTTATTCCTCTTATCCCGTTTACAAATATGAAAAACTTCAGGTAAAAAAAATTCTCCCACCTATACCTACCGACTCGATAATTTTACACTATTCGGGGGAGGGCAAGCAAACATTATTATGTTCCCCAAACGAATTTGGGGAACATATTGTTTTTACTCTGTTTCTTCTTCTTCTTCCCGGGAAAATCTTTTCCGCGAATGATCTTGTAAACTACACATCCGACTAAGGTGAAACCTTTTTAGGGTCAGTAGGCATGTTATGTAGATTTGCCGAACGAAGGTCATTTTGCGCGCATGTGCTTGCAAGAGCACGCACGAGCAACACGTGAAATGACTTAATATAATAGATATTGCCGTAACTTTCCTATATTTTGATGAAATGTTTTGAAACTCATAATGTAAGAATATATTAGTTGTATAGACATGATGGCATGGTCAAAATAGCAAGATCTCATGCGCATGCACATGCGCTTCGCTCTGATTGGCTGAAACTAACGTCTCAATATCTTTCTTGTTTTACGTCATAATCATTTGAAATTTTGAACTTTGTCACACATTATGTAGATCTACAGCATGATATATAAAAATTTTCATGAAAGTACGTACATGCACCAGTGATAACAAGAGCACGCACGTGCAACATGTAAAATTACCAATATAATGGATGAAGCCTTAACTTTCTATTTCTTGATGGAATATTTTGAAACTCACACTGCATGGATATATTAGTATTATCAACAAAATGACATGGTCAAAATAGCAAGATCTTACGCGCACGTGCGCTTCACTCTGATTGGCTGAAACTAAAGTCTCAATATCTTTCTTGTTTTACGTCATACTCCTTTGAAATCTTGAACATAGTCATACATTATGAAGATCTACAGTATGATATATAAGAATTATCATGAAAGCAAGTAAATTTACGTGCGCTGCAATCTGATTGGCTGAAACTTTAAATGTCTTTAACTTTCTTGTTTTTCAACAAAACAGGATGAAATTTAGGATATGAATAGGTATAATGGATTCCAACATGATCCTACTATATAAATTAAATGCAAGGACGTGCTTGCATGTACTTGCTCAAGCACAATTTGCGTAAAATGAACAATTTATTTGAAACACGGTAACATCTATATTTTTATGACTTTTTACTGATTCTAGCAATATAAAGATATGTTAATAGTTTAGAAAACATATCATGATCACCTTGCATGTGCATGCACGTGCGTTTGCGTGCAATGCGTTAAATGACAAAAAATTGATATCACTGTACCTTTTAAAAAAATTTATGAAATCCTGCGATACTGAGCATATTAAAAAATTTTTTTAAAGGATATTGGCACAAAAAGGGAGTTGGGGAGCGTTTGGGGAACATCTGTAACGGTCACCGTTACAATTAGAACTAGTTTTATAGATGGTCTTAAATAAGTTTAAATATATCATACAAAATAGTTTTCAGGTGTATTTGTCATCTTTTTCCTTTTGGTATCCTTGGAATTTTTCTCAACACCTGTGAATGGTTTTCTATGGTGGGGCGGAAGAACAAAAAAGAAAACGGTTATAAAAGATGGAGACTTTAAATTCAAAGAGGTGGAAGTTTCCCATGGCCATCAATCGCCAAGGTAATATACCTATCTAAGGAGAAGATTTTCTCTATATTCATGAATTTTACCTCAAATTTAGTGATCATTGCATCAATAGATTGAAAAACGATTCGATAAAATTTACCAAATAATTGGGAAATACTCCACTAATAAAACCCTTTCCAATGATTTCGATGTCAATGACTTTGAGACCTTGACTGTGGCCTATATGCTAAAAATAGCTTTTTCGTCTTCAAACTTCAACCTTCGCCATACCTTTCGTACCATGAAAGATAGACTTCATATTTGGTATGCTTACTTCACGCAGAAAGCTCTTTTGAATAACACTAAGGTCATTGAACTTGTGACCTTGACTGTGACCTATATGCTAAAAATAGCTTTTTTGAACGTTTACCATAACTTTTGACCCATGAGAGACTTCATATGGGTATGCATACTCCACTAATCAAGTTCTTTCAAATAACACCAAGCACAATGACCTTGTGACCTTGACCTATACTGTATGCTAAAAATTGCTTTTTTCAAATTTGTATCGCCGGACGCATAGTGTTTCACAAACACATCTTGTTCACTTGATGAATAAAATTAAACAAAATTAAGAAATAACAGGTTTTAAAATGTAATTAAAATTTCATATAATTGAATCTTTAACCGATTTTGCAACCGATAGGTAGGTTGACGTCGTTATAGTGTGTTTTTGACTTTATGATAAACTGAAGCTCTTAAAGAAAGGGTTCATAAAAATGTTATTGAATAAAAAGTTGCGAACATACGCTCTTGAAATCTAAAACAAAAATTTGAGAATCTCGCCATTATTCTTGTCATTTTTTTCATATAATACCTTTTCGTCCGTCATATTTTGTAGTACTCTATAAAAACAGGAAAATTTCGTTAATTTTTGGCCTTTTGAGATGCCCCCTTTGGTAACAAGACGGTAGAATTTCGTGTTTCCTACACATTATGTACAGTATAGTATTACTCATCATATATTAGAGTTTGAACAAAAAGTCTATTATAGTATTTTCAAAATTTGCTTTAAAGTGCTAAAAATTGACACTTTACTATATAATCCTATAGTAAATGTACATATATTTTGAGACGGTCCCTTAAAATACCCAGACGGTAGATTTCGCCCACACTTTGCTTGTACACTAGGCCAAAATAAAATATACCTTTGTTTCCCCTAACGCGACCGACCCAATTAAATCGCACCGACTGAAAAGATTTTTTAAACAAGATGATTCAAATATTTTTTATTATTGTTAACCATGTTTTATAAAATACAATTTCATCAAAATCAGTTTTTATCAGAACGGCCGACATTGTTGTACTGTGATTTTCAAGTATTTGTTGGAAACAAAATGGCGTCCACATGTGATTACAGGGCATTAGCTCTTCATAAAACAATGGCGACGTCTCAATCTTATGCTTTTAGCTAATTGGAATTCTTCACTCTTGACACAATTCGTTAATAATTGCCCCGTGGGGATCCGGGTGAGAATAGGTCCTCAGTACCCCCTTGCTTGTCGTAAAAGGCGACTAAATGGGGCGGTCCTTCGGATGAGACCGTATAAACCGAGGCCCCGTGTCACAGCAGGTGTGGCACGATAAAGATCCCTCCCTGCTCAAAGGCCCTGAGTGCCGAGCAAAGGCCTAAATTTGCAGCCCTTCACCGGCAATGGTGACGTCTCCATATCAGTGAAATATTCTGGAGAAGGGACGTTAAACAGTATACAATCAATCGTCAACAATTCGTTGATAAAATTTACCATGACTAATTAAGAGTGTTTCAGAGGTGTCTTGGCATCTCCATGTGAGTGAATAAATTATCGAAAGGGACGTTAAACAACAAACAATCAAACCTGTCTTTGAATTTAAAGTACGTACGCGTAATACATGGTAAGGCCCGCCTCATGAGTAGATGAGGGACCCACCTAGTGAACATATCATTCAATTTCACTGCATTTTATTTGAGTTTTGATCTAATGACCAATTCATCTATGTTCCTATGTTTACTATATGCCATTATTGAACCATAAGAGTTGTTGTAAATATGTCTGCATATTCATCCTGATAAATATAATTCAGATGTCCTTTCTTCATGCCTTTATTAAGTGGTTAAACTTCGTGACTGTGACATTGTATATAGCATTTTTATCATTTGTAGATTCAGTTTGGTTCATTTAAATATTGTTAACATACTATTTTCAAATAGTCTAGAAATCAAGGTTCAGCTTCCTGAGACGTTCAGTGTTTCTTTAATAGGCCCTTGAAGATTGGTTGTTTCTTTGCTTTTAATCCCTTCGAGATTTGTTAGGACGACATTTAAACATTTCCCCATTGCTCCAAATTTAGACGTACTCAGCACTTTTTTGCCATTAAGCAGTGGGGGATCTTTTTTGAGCAAGCATCTTCTGCGACACTGGGCATAAGTTTTACGGTCCCCTTTGAAGGACTGTTTTCAACGTTACTCAATAGGATTTGAACCTGCGATTTAAAATTAACCACTTACTTCTTAACTCCAAAGCAATATGCTCCAGAACCACTGAAAATTTCATGGCCCTCAAAAAAGTACATTGATTGGTTTAAAAAATATACTCGTATGTCTGGTCTTTGAGTATTTGAGAATCTTGTAGACCTATTTTTTTCAATTTAAATAGATGTAATGGCGTGAGATATTTCACAAGTTCAACTAAATAACAGTTGTGAATTAATTAATCATGAATTTTGCTTTGAAACGGCATGTGTACGATACTTGGCATTTTGTTCACACATCGCTTTCTTGTGTACTTTTCTTATTTAAAAAGGTATTTTTCCATTAAATTTTAGTATGTATTTTCAAAGCTGCTGTCAGAAAATAAAATTGTTTACCTACCTACCGACCCAACCTGAAAATTTAGGGTCGGGTTAGGGGAAACAAAGATATTTTTAATTCCGGCCCTAAAGTAAATGAAAGTTATATATAGTATAAAAATGAAGAATTTCGCTATTGTAGTTTTCACATAATAAATCCCCAGTCGCCCCATCAATGAAACGTACTAAGACGCACGTATCAATAACACAATAATTAATCTTTTTAATCCAAATTTAAATGATAATTTAAACAGATACAAATATCAAAAAATAAAATGTCTTTCTTTAGTTGTAGGTACTTTTAGTAATTTTATACAAACTATCAACCATAGGGAGAGTTCGTCTGTATGTGGTTGTGAAAAATATATTACTAGTTTTTTTTCCACCTTAATGTTTTAAAGAAAAATTATTATTTTGACACAAATTGTTTAATATCTCTGAGGTTTTTTTTCAGGTAAGAGGCCATTGGTGCTACTGTTGGTCCAGCTTCATTCAAGTGATCAGTTGAAAAAGATGTATGAATTATGGAAAACTTAGAATGAAAATAAACCTATGTGCACTTATTTGTTCAATTTTTAGCTCACCTGAGCTGAAAGCGCAAATGATCTTTTCCAGTCACACGTTGTCTGCATGTCGTCCGTCTGCGGATGGCCCAAACTTGCTTTCAGAAAAAAAAAATTAAAGATCTATACTACATTGTCATGTATATGTTTGTCTTAAAATGTAAACAGCGAATACCCTTTCACTTTGGACAAGTTTAGAAAATGTTAATTTGCAATACAATTGTAAGTATGTCATATGTCAACTCAGAAGAGCTTATTGCGAGGTGTCCGTAGTCGGTCCGCTTTCTGATTGTAAACAATTTTGGTCTGATTTCAATATAACTTTGCACACAAGTAGACTACATTAAGATATACAATTGCCTTGATTTTTTTTTGCTCTTCTGGTCAGAGACCAGAATAGCTTATGCGATAGTGATGCATCCGTCTGTCTGTAAACAATTTTTTAAAATGCTACTCCTCCTACAGTTTTGGTCTGATTTCAATATAACTTGGCACACAAGTAGACTACAGTAATATACATAATTCTGTGTTTCGGTTTTTTATTTCAATGAATGGTGTTGCCAGCGTTACTAAAATATTAATTTCTGTAAAATTCTATCAAAATGCTACTCCTCCTACAGTTTTAGTCTGATTTCAATATAACTTGGCACACAAGTAGACTACACCAAGATACATAATTCTGTTTATCGGTTTTTTATTTCGATGAACCGTGTTGCCGTGATTACTAAATAAAGAAATATCTGAGAAATACTTTTAAAATGCTATTCCAAATACAGTTTTAATCTGATTTTTATATAATTTAGCATGCAAATAGGCTACATTGAGATAAATAATTATCAGTTTTGCATTTTTGATTGAAGTTCCCATAGTAACTAAAATTGAAAATTCTGTAAAGTTTTATCAGAAGCTACTCCTACAACTGTAGTCTTATTGCAATCTTTCCACTAAAAGAGACTTTTAACTCTTTTGTTAACAATAACAATAAACACATACAAAAATCCAAAATCCACCCACCATCCAAGACTAACAAAGAACAGCCTATTTAACATATTAATTTCTAATGACTATCTATCTAATTCTAATCACATTTTACTACCGTTGACTCAATCTTTAACGGAGAAAATGACCTGGAAATTGCTTTAGTAAGAGGGTCTTCGCTCTCGTCGCCGTTTTTTAACCTATTTGTCGCCCGTGTGGCGAAGTGGTCAGAGCGCCTGCTCTGGAGTCAAGAAGCAAGGAATTAATCCTTACATCGCGGGTTCTAACCACACTGTTGGACGTGGAGATCGGTCCTTGGGATGAGACCGTATAAACCTAAGTCCCGTGTAGCAGTGGGTGCTAGCACGAAAAGCATCACTCTCTGCTCAATGACCTTGAGTGCAAAGTCTAGATCAAAATTTGCAGCCTTTCACCAGGAAGTGGTGGCGTCTCAATATAGTGATTAAAATTCCAGAGGGACGTTAAGCAATATACAACCAATCGAACCCATTTCGCTGGAACAGCGGTTGTATAGTCCTGGGAATTTTCCTTTCCTGTCCCGATGGTTTTTGAGAAGATTTCTAAGAATTTTTCTTATATATTCCCATGTAAACTTTGATCGGCCATTGTGGCACCATCCTAACCCCCGGGGGGTCATAATTCATGAATGTACGTGTACATAAATTGGCGTATTCAATATTTGGCGCATTAACTGAGAATTGAGTTGTTCGCGTAGTTATGAATAAGCGCATCACAATAATGCGACGTGTCTTGTATTAAAAACTGATTTTTTTAAAAAGAGGAATTCATGAATCAGCTTTTATTGGTCCGCGCCAAACCCACTAAAATATGAAGTCCGCTTTTCTAAGTACACATATAGTACTAAGAGGTGACTTTATCAATTAATTTATGTTCTCAGTATAATAATTGAGTTTCAGACAAAATAATCACTTATATAATTATATCAAACAACTCCATTGAGTCTACTGGTATGCCTGAAAGCCGCCACCAAACTGTGAGGTGGCATAGTCTGCCCCACTAACAGCTACGATAGAAAACCTATTCCCAAACAAAACAAATACTAGTAATGCTTTTCCAATTAACGGCGGGTAATAACAAAAAATAATTGTGGTTTGTAAAACAAATACTTTTTTTGCGAAATCATTGCATGAAAATCTCAACAAACTCGGTATGAAATTGAGCAGCACTCATAAAAACTCAAAGTAGCCACCAATTTGTGGCAAAATATGACCCACAAACTAGTCATAGCGCAGCCTAGACCCCCCCCCTTTTCCGTGTTCCGTACACCAAGGGTTCTTTGACTTTTTTTATTAAAATATTTTTCTATGACATATTCACAAAGTATTGTTACTAAAAAAAATCAAATTTTAAGCTAAAACTAGCCTTACATAAAATACATACCCTCTGATTATAGGCAACTTCTGCAGACGCCATTTTCTAAAAATCCTCACCTCAGTAGGAAATCCCAACATTATTTCAATGAAAAGAACTTAACATCTGCAAATGATGATCGTTGTACTTTCACATATGATAAACAAATTAGGTCCAATGCTCATTTGTGGCTTTGCGCTAAATATAGAGGTTTTACTTTCATAGTTATCATCTCTGAACTGCCGTTTCAAATGTTTCTGAACGGAAGTCGACAGTCTGTATAATTTTAGTCGCTGTTAACTTTTTTCAGAAAAAGGTAAAAACCAGAAGAGGTCTTCCGAGTAGCGTACGATATATGTAAACTTAAGAGGATTACGATGGGGAAAATGCGCCAGTTTTCAAATTGTATAAAGTAAATTAACGAAAGGTCGAGCTTTGAAAAAAAAAAATTAATGGACAATGACAGATAAGAACTTTTTAGTGGCAACATGGTTGTCAAAAAATACTGCTAAAAGCTGTGCAAATGAATACATTGATGGAGTTGATATTTTACAAAAGATAAATAGGTTTATATGCCAAACATAGCCAAAAGAAATGTAGGACAGTATTTTGCAACTTCATTAAAACGTGACGGAAGGACATACAGAAGGACGGAAGACGGGCATGACAAACACTAAATACCCCGGTCATATTCATTTTTAATTAATTACAATGACTGAAAAGAAAAAAAGGGGGGCTACAAACTGTGCCACCAACTTAATGGTCTTGTACTTCTGTATTAGAAAACTCCTAATATTAAATAAATTTTACTTTCTAACAATATCTTGTTTTTATGATGCATCTGAACAGTTTACTGATACTAATTTGGAGGGATTGTTTTCTAACAAGTAGAGAGATATATAGTATCTACAGCATATAAAAGCTAATCATTGGCGTCGGAAGCAAAATGAAAGTGGGGGGGGGGGGTTAAGTGTAAAAAAAAAAATTATATCGTCTTCAAAAAGAAAAAGGGAAATGACTGTTGTCCTTTTTTCCCCAAACACGAAAATCCTATTTCTCGGGAGGGGGGGGGGGGGTCGAACTTCAGTACCAAAATTTTTTCCAAACACCACCACTTTCCTCGTTTTTTAATCTATATACTGCGATTTGTCTGTGGAAAGTGGGGGGGGGGGGGTGTTAAACCTAGGGATTTTTTCTTGCCAGTATACTCGATTCCCATTATATCGCGGGTTTCATTGTATCGCGGTATATCGCAAAAATGTGGATACATAGCCTATATTCTTTTTGTTGATAGAAAATATGAATGTTGTCTGAATGTTTAATTTTTTGATGATTAAGAAATACGGAACATCCGTTTGAAAAAAAAATAAAACGAAATTTTCAGATTTCCAGTCCGGTTTTAATTATATTTAGACCATTAAAATTATAACCTCGTAAAAATTATAATAAAGTTCATCTTTTTAAGTCTTTAGTTTAAACAATTGTTCACTTTTTCATGTAGAATTACATCGTAAATTCAAAAATAAAAATTGAGGTCTGTGTCATTTACAAGTTTCCATGTATTCCCATACCGCGATACAATGAGACTCTCCAATTTAGGAGGTAAACAAGACTTCCTGTTTTAAAAATAGACCACAAATTAAACGATGCAAGCTTGGAAAAAAATTGGACACTGAAAAGTTAGGCCAAAGTTAGAATTATAATTATCATTTAATGTAAGTTAAAATAAAAATTAGAAATGACACGTTTTATGCAAAAGAATTAAGTACCGCGATATAATGAGACACCTGTATACCTACTGCGACACGGGACCACGGTTTGTACGGTCTCATCTGAAGGACAAAATTTTTCAAACTTGCTTTCAGTGGGCAACATTATGAACATAGCAAATATCAATTTTAACCATCTGCCTTCCTTCACTAAAACGATCAATGATTAAAAATTATCGGAAATCTTCTGTCTTTATGACCTGTGTACAAATTATTATACACTAAAGCAAAGGAATTTCTAAGATATACCATAAATTTTACAGTCGTTTGTTGAACGATTACGACTTAAGAAACCATTTTTTGTCACAAGTGATCTACATAGTGACGTCATTTTTACACTGTCACGTCACAAACATGGAGAAAAACTTTATTTAGCATATGCTATTTATAGAAGTTGTGTATGGCTATGTGTGTACCATTTTTTGTAAAATCTGAATTGTGGTTTTGTAGATACATGTATAGAAGTATAGTTCGCTAACATCTTGATTACCCCTCGTATATTGGGAGAACTGCAAATTATGCCCTATATAATATACTCAGGCACTCAGGGCCATTGATCATGGAATGATCTTTTTCGTGCCAGCACCTATTAAATGCGACACGGGACCTTGGTTTATGCTGTCTCATCCAAGGACCGGTCTCTACATCGCACAATTGGATTCGAAGCCGCGACGTAAGGATCAACTCCTTCGCGACTTCAGAGCAGACGCTCTAACCACTGCACCACGCGGGTGTGTTCACTTTTTCACTGCGATATAATGAACCCTGATGCCATGGCAGGCATGGTGGCATCATCTTAAACAGGAGTTGCACTGGATTTGCTTCTTGTAGCTTGCTGCACAAAAGGGAAGGTCGCATGCGAGGCTCCTTTTGTCTAATGTCCCACGAGTAAGAAGCTCACCACGCACATTAGCTCTGTAGGCCTTGACGTGACATAGCCGCATGACTTTAGGGGAAATGTGCGATAAAATGACCGCTGAATTCTACAAATTATTGTATAAGATACCTTGTTGATTAATGCAGGTCACCAAATGCTAATTGCATAAGTAACTAATTTGAAACAAACCCCTCCTTCTCTAATTAATAGGGTAGGTGACTCAATATTTTATGGCTATAAAATTTTTAACCCCTTCCCTCTTTAATTAAAAGAAAAGGGGGACTAAATATTTTATGTCCATAATATATTTTGAACCACCTCCCTCTTAAATTAAAAGAGCAGGGAGAATCAATATTTTATGGCAATTATATTTTGAACCGCGGGTTCAATATTTCATAGGAGGTTCAACACTCAGTATTTCGCAGCGATCTTTTGAATATTGACAAGTTTGTCTTCAGGTGGCCTACTTTCCATACAGAATCTATCTCTGTTCAATTTATGGTCAAATACGATGTTAGCAAGACAGTTTTGAATTTTTAAGAGGAGAAGCTTTAAAATTTCTTGCATCATAGAGACATTTTTTATCCTTTGTGGAGATTTCTCAGTCTGCTTACGTCCTTCCCGTTCCTTGAATTTTGTAGTGAATACTTCCCGTTTTTTTTTTAATTTTGTAGTGAATAAAAAACCAAAACTTTTTTTAAAATTAAGTATAAAGGTATTTGCAATGGATATATAAAATATCTTAATAAAATCAGGTGTTTGCATAATTTAAATTGTTCAAAAAATCTTCAACAAGCAGTATATTTGGTTCTTTAATCATTAATTTTTCATAATCTTTTCAAAAAGCGCCTTGTCCTGACTTTATTATAAAGCTACTTACCGGTAGTTCCTTATGCTCTTTTGTCAAAATTTTTGATGATGCATTTCCTGCAGAATTATTTTGTCTAAAAAACCAGAAGTCTCTGTCGAGACTGAAGCTCTACTGGTTTGTACTTATAGCAAAGGAAGAGAAAAGTACTTAAGCAGTTGGAAATTGAAACTTTTCAACAGATAAATAGAATAATTATCCTTGATTAAGTCTCTTTATGTTCTTAGTGCAGTCTACTTGCATGCAACATTTATATTATAATCAGACTAAAATTGTATTTGGAGTAGCATTTTGAAAGAATTTCACAGAAATTTCTATTATTAGTAACCACGGCAACACCATTCATCGAAATCAAAAACCGCTACACAGAATTATGTATCTTACTGTAGTCTACTTGTGTGCCAAGTTATATTGAAATCAGACTAAAACTGTAGGAGGCGTAGCATTTTGAAAGAATTTCACAGAAATTTCTATTTTTAGTAACCACGGCAACACCGTTCATCGAAATCAAAAACTGATACACAGAATTATGTATCTTATTGTAGTCTACTTGCGTGCCAAGTTATATTGAAATCAGACTAAAACTGTAGAAGGAGTAGCATTTTGAAAGAATTTCACAGAAATTTCTATTTTTAGTAACCACGGCAACACCGTTCATCGAAATCAAAAACCGATATATAGAATTGTGTATCTTAGTGTAGTCTACTTGTGTGCCAAGTTATATTGAAATCAGACTAAAACTGTAGGAGGAGTAGCATTTTGAAAGAATTTCACAGAAATTTCTATTTTTAGTAACCACGGCAACACCGTTCGTCGAAATCAAAAACTGATACACAGAATTATGTATCTTAGTGTAGTCTACTTGTGTGCCAAGTTATATTGAAATCAGACTAAAACTGTAGAAGGAGTAGCATTTTGAAAGAATTTCACAGAAATTTCTATTTTTAGTAACCACGGCAACACCGTTCATCGAAATCAAAAACCGATACACAGAATTGTGTATCTTAGTGTAGTCTACTTGTGTGCCAAGTTATATTGTAATCAGACTAAAACTGTAGGAGGAGTAGCATTTTGAAAGAATTTCACAGAAATTTCTATTTTTAGTAACCACGGCAACACCGTTCATCGAAATCAAAATCTGATACACAGAATTATGTATCTTAGTGTAGTCTACTTGTGTGCCAAGTTATATTGAAATTAGACTAAAACTGTAGGAGGAGTAGCATTTTGAAAGAATTTCACAGAAATTTCTATTTTTAGTAACCACGGCAACACCGTTCATCAAAATCAAAAATCGATACACAGAATTATGTATCTTAGTGTAGTCTACTTGTGTGCCAAGTTATATTGAAATTGGACCAAAACTGTAGGAGGAGTAGCATTTTGAAAAATTGTTTACAGACAGACAGACAGACGGACAAACAAACAGACAGACGGACGGACGACGGACGCATTACTATCGCATAAGCTCTTCTGGTCTCTGACCAGTAGAGCTAAAAATATCACCCCATATTTATTGAATTCGTATAATTATAAGAAATAGGGGAAATGGTCTGATTTTGATGTTTGATAATTTTATTGTTTTTCCTACCAAAATAAGTGTATTGTTTTTAGAAAAAAATCCAAGAAAAGCATCAAGAAACACTCAGAAGAGTACACAAATTGAAACAGGTTATAAAAATAAAGTTTTTTTTTTAAACGACATCTTGACACATGTAAAATAATTGCTATTCCGTAAAAAACGAAAAATTAACTGTTAAACAAACTCTTGCTCCAGAGATTTTTTTCAGGTCTT
Source organism: Saccostrea cuccullata (assembly GCF_032062105.1). NCBI lineage: Eukaryota > Metazoa > Mollusca > Bivalvia > Ostreida > Ostreidae > Saccostrea > Saccostrea cuccullata. The sequence continues at coordinate 30,887 of NW_026933101.1, forward strand.
GTCTTTTTTTCCCTTCCAGTAATAAATATATAATATTTACTCTTAAAATGATTATTTTCCCAATTAGCACTATTTACACATGATACAAAAATAAGATGATGACTATTTGTATGAAATACAAGTCATTTACAGCTTAACATTACTGAAATCATTTACATTTACTGTGTTTCTTAAAGTAACATTTATTTTTAATTACTTCCATACCCCCTCTCCAAAATTTTTCAAGCAAATTTCTCATCTTCAACTTTGTCTGTTAAAAATGAAAGTTATAGTGGAAATTTGATTTGAATTCTTCATTCGCTCAATTTTTCTACGTACATGCATTAAATAATGTATGCAATTATTTTTTGTGGTAATTTTAAGGATTTCCATCCCTAATGGGACCAAATTCTCTACCCTTAAATGTCCGTCAAGTACATAATATTCTGATATTATATTAAAGTATTTTAAAAATGAAAAAAATTGACCGCGAGAAAGTTTCAAAAATTTCATTAATTAAGCAGTAGTCAATTAACAAGGATTGCATTCAAGTCTATTGGGAAAAGCGTTTTTTCAAATTAAAAATTTTAATACTTTGAATATCAATAAATCCTGCGGTGGAAAGATGCATCGGAGCATTTAAAATAGAATGACAATTGAAAACAATTTTTTTTTACCAGTTACAATTTCTTTAATTGATTTTTTTTCATAAATCAAAAAAGGGGAGATAAGTCTTACCAAAATTCAAGGTCATAAACTAGGACACATCCCACTATACATACTAACAGTAATAAATGGGAAGTATGTCTAAATAAACTGAGTATTCAATGCCTACTTATCTGTTATGTATATAATTTCATTGATTTTTTATCCTATTAGGGTTTGAATGCCTTAAACAGAGAATTTCATGAAATAAAAGATAATTATCAATAACACTTAACATTCATTGACTGGTAACTCTGGTTATTATAATCCTATTATGAGCAGTACACTTTTTTTTTAATTTAACAACTGATGAATAGTGGAAGCTTAGAGAGATATTAATTGTGAGACCTCTTAAATTCGACATGCACAAGAGGCAAATACTGTGTCAGAATAGACATGCAGAATGTTGACTTAAGAGTGTTGAAAAAAAGGATAATAGTACAATGTAAAATAAATTTAACGCCAGAATTCACAGTGTGACGGATTGCATAAGTACCAGATAAGACAGTTTTCACTTTATCTCTTCCGTCTTACCAGCAGTTCTTTGTGATGTTCAGAAATATCTGTTGTAATGCCTTTCTTTCTTTGACTTTGCTTTTCCAGATTTTTTGTCTACAAGAAAATTGTTTTCCTTGATGTAATTGAATCGCAAAATAATACATATTTTAAGTCATATATAATTGGCCAAGTTTGACTATTATGAATTTCTTACCAGCAGCTCTTTATGAAGTTTGGAAAACATTTGTTTTAGCTCTTTCTTTTCCTTGACTCTTGTCTTTTTCCTCCATGGTCGTGGCCCAATCATAATCAAATTTTAAAATCTTCAACTTTGTCTCCTACAAATGAAAGTCAAAGTGGAAATTTGATCTTATTCTTCATTTGCTATATTTTACGTACATATGCAGTTATTTTCTGCCGTAATTTTAATCATGTAATAAAAGAAAGTTATAAACAACACGGTAACATTTCCTACATCCCGCACAGCTTCGTCACGAAAATCCCAAATTACATTTTTTTTTTGAGAAAATGAATATAAATAATTAGTATATTACCAAAGATGAAAGTTAACAGGGAGTACCAGTATACCCAGTAAATACAATAAGTAATTAAAACAAGAAAACATCAAACTGACTTTGCTTTTTATTTGGCTGAATAGGCCATGACCGCTTAAATGAGGATACCGATGCTTTAATATTTAGCCTTATATATCATCCCTGTTATGTCCATTATACCGGAAATCCGGAGTTCTTATCATACTGGGTTCATCATTTAGATATAACGCATGCTTTCCTTTTGTGTATTGGCCAGTAACCATAATTGTTTGCACGTTTGTAGACTGATGAATAAACCATAGTCAGTTAATGTTGTGTGTGTTTCACGAACCCTATGAACAGAGTGATAAACATAACAATTGGCGACGAGATTTACAACCCACAACCGCAAATACTGGTACTATGGCTGTCTACGGAAAAATAGAGAACTACGAGTTCGACATGAACTGGGACGAGTACATTGAAAGGTTAGAACATTTTTAGCTCTACTGGTCAGAGACCAGAAGAGCTTATGCGATAGTAATGCGTCCGGCGTCCGTCCGTCTGTCTGTCTGTCTGTCTGTCTGTCTGTCCGTCTGTCTGTAAACAATTTTTCAAAACGCTACTCCTCCTACAGTTTTGGTCTGATTTCAGTATAACTTGGCACACAAGTAGACTACACTAAGATACATAGAATAGTGCATCGGTTTTTGATTTCGATGAACGGTGTTGCCATGGTTACTAAAAATAGAATTTTCTGTGAAATTCCTTAAAAACGCTACTCCTTCTACAGTTTTGGTCTGATTTCAATATAACTTGGCACAAAAGTAGACTACACTAAGATACATAGAATAGTGCATCGATTTTTGATTTCGATGAACGGTGTTGCCATGGTTACTAAAAATAGAATTTTCTGTGAAATTCCTTTAAAACGCTACTCCTTCTACAGTTTTGGTCTGATTTCAATATAACTTGGCACACAAGTAGACTACACTAAGATACATAGAATAGTGCATCGGTTTTTGATTTCGATGAACAGTGTTGCCATGGTTACTAAAAATAGAATTTTCTGTGAAATTCCTTTAAAACGCTACTCCTTCTAAAGTTTTTGTCTGATTTCAATATAACTTGGCACACAAGTAGACTACACTAAGATACATAGAAAAGTGCATCGATTTTTGATTTAGATGAATGGTCTTGCCGTGGTTACTAAAAATAGAATTTTCTGTGAAATTCCTTTAAAACGCTACTCCTTCTACAGTTTCGGTCTGATTTCAATATAACTTGGCACACAAGTAGACTACACTAAGATACATAGAATAGTGCATCGGTTTTTGATTTCAATAAACGGTGTTGCCATGGTTACTAAAAATAGAATTTTCTGTGAAATTCCTTAAAAACGCTACTCCTTCTACAGTTTTGGTCTGATTTCAATATAACTTGGCACAAAAGTAGACTACACTAAGATACATAGAATAGTGCATTGGTTTTTGATTTCGATGAACGGTGTTGCCATGGTTACTAAAAATAGAATTTTCTGTGAAATTCCTGAAAAATGCTACTCTTTCTACAGTTTTGGTCTGATTTCAATATAACATGGCACACAAGTTGACTACACTAAGATACATAGAATAGTGCATCGGTTTTTGATTTCGATGAACGGTGTTGCCATGGTTACTAAAAATAGAATTTTCTGTGAAATTCCTTAAAAACGCTACTCCTTCTACAGTTTTGGTCTGATTTCAATATAACTTGGCACACAAGTAGACTACACTAAGATACATAGAATAGTGCATCGGTTTTTGATTTCGATGAACGGTGTTGCCATGGTTACAAAAAATAGAATTTTCTGTGAAATTCCTTTAAAACGCTACTCCTTCTACAGTTTTGGTCTGATTTCAAAATAAGTTGGCACACAAGTAGACTACACAAAGATACATAAAATAGTGCAATGGTTTTTGATAAGTACAAACCAGTAGAGCTACCGTCTTGACAGAGACTTCTAGTTTAACTGCCAATGGAATAGACGATAATGACAAAAAGAAGTCCATATTATTGACAGTATGTGGTCAGAGGATGTACGGACTTATTCGTAATTTAACGTCCCCGGAAAAGCCATCTGATAAATCCTATGCAGAATTGAAAACGTTGATAGCACAACACTTGAAACCGAAACCACTAGCGATTGCGGAGCGATTTCTCTTTTACCAGAGAAATCAGGGAAAACAGGAAACTGTTAGTCAGTATATTGCTGAACTTAGAAAGCTTAGTGAACATTGTGATTTTGGTGAGTTTTTGAATCAAGCATTACGTGATCGTTTAGTGTGTGGTCTTTCATCACTGGCAACCCAGCGGAAATTATTAGCTGAGGACAAATTAGAGTTAAAGAGAGCCGTGGACATAGCAATTTCTATGGAACTCGCTGAGAACGAAGCCCGCAAACTAAAGGCTGACGCTCAGGATGCTCACGGACATGAAACTGTACACAAGGTCAGTGTTGTAAAGAGTAAACCTTGCTACAGGTGCGGGAAGACTAACCACACACCCGATAAGTGCTTTTACAAGAACAGTAAATGTCACACATGTCAGGAAATGGGACATATACATAAAATGTGCTCGAAAAAGAAATCCGTGCAACATAAGAAACAAAAGAAGAAATCCAAGTTAAATTTTGTGACCGAAAACCAGAACTGTTCAGATGACGACAATGAAAATGAACATTGGCCTATTTTCTCACTGTCAGGGGAAAACAGAGGAGTCAACGCAATGAAGTTTTCTGTAACACTGGAAGGTATACCTATTGAAATGGATTTGGACACTGGTGCCTCTATTTCAGTGATATCAGAACAGTTGTACCACACTCACTTACAGAACAAAGTGACATTGTGTCCTAGTGAGGCTATTCTGAAGACATATTCAGGTGAACCGTTAGGAGTGTTGGGTGAAGTGAAAGTGAATGTGAAGTATCAGACACAGATGAAAACTTTACCTGTTGTTGTTGTGAAAGGAAATGGACCAGCTTTGTTTGGTAGAAATTGGATGGAAGCTATAAAACTTGACTGGCATTCAATCCACTTTATGGCTGGTGACTTGAAAAAGTATTCTGTGTTCGACAACAAACTCGGATGCATTAAAGGAGTAACCGCTTCCTTAAAGGTCAAGGATGATGTGGAACCAAAATTCTTCAAGCCGCGACCAGTACCATTTGCATTGCGCGATAAAATTTCCAAGGAATTAGATAGACTTGAAAAGACTGGTATCTTGGAGAAAGTAGAATGTTCGGACTGGGCTGCTCCAATAGTACCCGCAATGAAGGCGGATGGATCAGTACGCATTTGTGGCGACTTTAAAGTTACCGTAAATCCATACCTAGATATCCCAGAGTACCCTTTCCCAACGAGTGAAGAATTATTTACTAAACTCAATGGTGGAGAAAAGTTTTCTAAGCGGGACCTGTCTCAAGCTGATAACCAAGTAGTGTTGGATAAGGAGTCTAGGAAGTATGTGACTATAAATACTCATCAAGGACTGTATCGGTACACTCGCTTACCTTTTGGTATTGCGTCAGCCCCAGCTATTTTTCAGCGTACCATGGATACCATTCTTCAGGGTCTGGACAAGGTTGGATACATACTTGATGATATACTAGTTACCGGTGTTAACGACGGTGAACACAAACAGATTCTGGAAACTACACTTCAACGATTAGACAATTATGGTGTGAAGCTACAAAAGTCAAAGTGTCAGTTCATGCAGGACCAAGTTGAGTACTTTGGTTTTATTGTGAGCAAGGAGGGGATTAAGCCTTCACCGAAGAAACTCGAGGCAATAAGGAACATGGAGGACCCGAAGTCCAAGAAGGAACTTCAGACATGGTTAGGAATAGTGAACTACTATCGGAAATTTGTACCAAACATGTCAACACTAAGTGGACCACTCACACATCTGTTAGCTCAAGATGTTACCTGGACCTGGACCCAAGAATGTTCTGAAGCTTGTGCAAAGATCAAGGATCTGTTAGTTTCTTCTCAAGTTATGGCTCACTATAACCCTCACAAACCACTGGAGTTAGCTGTTGATGCTTCTGGATATGGACTCGGTGCTGTGATCTCCCATACCGACGGTGCAAGTGAAAAACCTATTGCGTATGCTTCTCGAACCTTAACTGCTGCTGAGAAGAATTATTCGCAAATCGAAAGGGAAGCCCTTGCGATAATCTTCGGAGTGACCAAATTTCATTCATATTTGTATGGACGGAAGTTCACCCTTATCACCGACCATAAACCATCAACTACCATATTTGGACCAAAGAAAGGCATTCCTGTCTTGACTGCTTCTCGACTACAGCGTTGGGCATTGCAACTCACTTCTTACCAGTTTGATATTAAATACAGAGCAACTGGGAAACACCAAAATGCGGATACTCTATCACGATTTCCGATGAATCTCATGGATGATTCAAGGACACAACTTGACAAAGAGACAGAACTTATACATAAAATACAGATCCAAAACTTACCTGTGACTGCGGATAAAGTGGCCGCTGCAACCAAAAATGATGTTGTATTGTCTCGTGTAATGGAGTTTACAAGAAGTGGTTGGCCAAGTTCACAACCTGACATAAACTTATTACCATACTTTAGAGTACGCAGTGAGTTAACCATTGAAGATGGATGTTTGCTGAGAGGGATCAGAGTTGTCATCCCTGAAAAGTATCGACAAGATGTACTTGAGGAATTACATGTTGCTCATCCAGGAATGGTCCGGATGAAATCATTAGCCAGACTTCATGTATGGTGGCCTGGATTGGATTCGGACATTGAGACCAAAGTCTCACAATGTGGATCGTGCAGGATGCAGTTACCAAACTTACCTAAAGCTCCAGCGAATCCATGGATATGGCCGAGCGCACCCTGGAAACGAGTGCATATCGACTTTGCAGGACCGTTCATGCAGCGTATGTTTTTGATAATCGTGGATGCATATTCCAAATGGATGGATGTAGTGATGATGAATTCTACAACTTCTGAGAGTACTATTAATGCATTGCGATATCTATTCTCCTCATATGGACTACCAATAGAGATTGTGTCAGACAATGGACCGTAGTTTGTGTCCGAGGAATTTGAAACTTTTCTGAGGGAGAATGGAGTGCGGCATATCAGATCGGCGCCGTACCACCCTGCATCAAATGGAGAGGCAGAGAGAGCGGTGCGTACATTCAAACAATCAATGAAAAACATGGCAAGCGAGACCGGAACACTAAATCAGAAACTTGCAGCATTCATACCCCCATACCACGACAAGTCAAACACCAGGGGAGTTATTCCTAAACCGAAAATTACGAACCAGAATAGATGTTGTGAAACCACATCTGACAGACCGAATTCAGAGAAAGTCTGCGCCAGCTATTGCTAAGAAGACTCGAATATTTCACACTGGCGAAAAAGTGATGATACGTGATTACCGTGGTGGAAAAGTATCGTGGATCGACGGGATAATTACACGTAAACTTGGACCTGTCAGATATCGTGTGAATGTCAGAGGTATGCAGTGGAAACGACATATCGACCAGATTCGTGAATTGGATGTTCAGTGCGCGTTGAACAACTCCGAACCAGTGAAACAGAATTCGTTTACGAGTATTGTGCCTGTTAGTGTACCATTTGAGAGTCGAGTGGAACCGCCAGAGAAACCGTCTACCGTCAAGTCAACTTGTGTTCCGACTTCTCAGGATTCTGCGTCAAAGCCTAATGAACCAGAAATAATCCGCGATTCCACACCTTCGTTTGTTGCTGAGGATACCAATCATACTCAACCGCGATATCCACGACGTGAACATCGAAGGCCGCAGAGACTGATCGAACAGTGTTAAATATGTAATATTGTACATGTATCTGATTTGATTTAGAGTTGAAAGACTTTGTAATTGATTATTTTTAAATAGTTGATAATATTGCAATCTCGGATTTCTGTTAAGGGGGGAAAAGTGTTATGTCCATTATACCGGAAATCCGGAGTTCTTATCATACTGGGTTCATCATTTAGATATAACGCATGCTTTCCTTTTGTGTATTGGCCAGTAACCATAATTGTTTGCACGTTTGTAGACTGATGAATAAACCATAGTCAGTTAATGTTGTGTGTGTTTCACGAACCCTATGAACAGAGTGATAAACATAACAATCCCTTAAAAAGTTAAAATGCAAATGGTGAACCCAAGGGACAGATGTTCACAGCATAATAATTGAGTTTCAGACAAATAGTCACATATACATGTATTTTAAGCAAGTCCATTGAGGCTACTGGTAAGCCTGATTATGTTTCAAGATATGCGGTTGCATAGTCTGTGCCATCAGTAGCTACAATAGAAAAACCCCTATACCCAAACATTTCCAATTAACGGCAGGTAATAACAAGAGAAATTGTGGTTTGCCAAGACAAATATTTTTTTTTTAGCGAAAGCGTCGCTTGCATACAAATCTCAACAAACCTGAAAAGGGAAATGCAAATAAGTAACACTCATAAATTCAATGAAGCCACCTATTTGTGCCAAACTATGGCCCACAAACTAGTCATAGCGCATCCAATGCCTAAATTCCCCTAGTTCTGGTGACACTTTCTCAGAAGGATTTGTTAAAAATGTCTGCAATCCTTGATGAATGCGGTACAAAAACATACTGTTGCCGAGCTTGGACAAGTGCACTCCATAAGGTACAATTCTAGGCTTTTCAATTGGATTTCGAGGTAACGAATATACTTCCATCGGCCATTATAAATGTCTAGCAATGAAACTATTCAGGCGTTTTCTAACCTTGTCCAAGGCTTTTTGTTACCGTAATACCACCGCGCCAATGCTGGCGGTTGAGGATGCGAGACCACATGGCAACAGCTTAGCCAAGCCGACCTATTCTATTTATTGCTGTTGCAATTCAAATTTTCAAGTCCAGTTCCTACTTTTCCTTTATTAGTACAGTCCAGTAGAGCTACAGCCTCGACAGTCTTCGGGGGGGGGGGGGGGGGTGGTGTCATTGTGAGTGTGATAATTTTACGCCATTGTGATTGCAAAAATATTGGATTTCTGTTTCACTTTGGAGGGGTTGGGTTTTTTTTAGGTCACCTGAGTAAACTCAGGTGACCTACTGCTATATGTTTTCGTCCGTCGTCCTGCGTCGTCCGTCGTCCATCGTGTGTTAACATTTGAACATTTTCAGCTTCTTCTCTGCAACCACTGAACCAATTTCAACCAAATTTGGCACAAAGCATCTATGGGTGAAGGGAAACAAAAATTGTGAATTTCATGATCCCTGCCCCCCTGGGGCCTGAGGGGTGGGGCCTAAACCACTAAAATTAATGCAATCTTTAAAAATCTTCTTTACTTCTGGACATCAAGCAGTCAAACTGTTTGCATGATTATAACCAGCAATTAGTCCTCTACCAAAATTGCGAAATTCATGGCCCTGGGGTCAGGGGTTCTAGTGCTAGGGCGGGGCTAAATAAGTAGGTAGTGAAAATGCATTATTTCTTTGAAAATCTTCTTCTCTGCTCCTGGGTATTAAATAAACCAACTAACGTACATAGCTATGATGAGCAAGAGTGCCTCTACCAAAATTGTGAATTTTATGGCCCCAGGGTTAGGGGTTCTGGTGTTAGGGCGGGGCTCTATTGATTATATAGTGAAAATACATGAATTCTTTGAAAATCTTCTTCTCTGCTCCTGGGTATTAAATAAACTAACTAAGTACATAGTTATGATGAGCAAGAGTGCCTCTACCAAAATTGTGAATTTTATGGCCCCAGGGTCAGGGGTTTAGGGTGGGGCTCTAATAGTGAAATGCATGAATTCTTTGAACATCTTATCCTTTGCTCCTGGTTAATATACTAATGACCTAATTACATATTTAAGGCCAGGATTTATTTTATTTTCAGTTTTACAAACCCTCCGATCAAGGTTTTGAATTTTCAGAAAATAATTTTAAAAAATTTCTTTCCGGTGTCAAATTTGAGTCGGGATCGAGATTTCAAATTTACGAACTCGCACTTCCGGTTTTACGATGAAATGGCGGGTAAATAAAGCTAGATCTGAGAAGATAGCTTGGTTTAGTGTAAAATTCATCGATACGAGTGCCATTCAATACGTTTCACCCGTTCAAAGGACAAATAAAATGCTGACGACTTTGTTGCACAATGACATGCTGGTGAGATAATTATGTATTCGTTTCAAAGGTAACTGTCTGTAAATTATTTTCCTCCCCCAGGTTTTAAACTGCCCGTGTTAGCTATTGCATATTGCCAGCGACATTGTTTAGGTCTCTGTTATAGCTTACAGTCTAAGCATCATTCTTCAGAAAAGGGTTGCTTATGCATCAGATGAAATGAATAAAACTATGGGAGAAGTTAAGTCCATTTGAGGAAGAAATAAACAATAACCTGAAGAAATAAAACAAAAAATTCAACTATTAAAAGGCAAGAATGTACAAATATATATACAGGCATGTAGTATCATTTGTTTCAGCCGGAAATATTATTTTACACTTAGATCTAATTGAAAAAATGTTCACCCTACTCCCCAATACTCCCTGTCTGTTTTATGATAGGAATTATAATTTTAGGGATCAAGTAAATTTTAGAACAAATTACAATGTCAACACATTCACCTAACACATATTTAAAAAAAATGAATATATATTGAAAGACTTTTAAAGAATTGATTTTTTGAAATATATTTTGATCAACATCACAAAATTTATATAACTGGCCCAGACTGGCAGATGATGAAATAAGCAATTAAATGTTCTACTTTCCTATTTGTAAGCATTATGTGTCCAGTGGTAAGGAGCCTATTACGATAGCATAAAAAAAGAATGTACAAATGTTAATAATTGATTTATCAAAAAAAAAAAATTATTTCCTTCTCCTTTGGGACTTCTTTATTCTCATGTTCATAACTAAACCTAAACATAAAAAAATGCTGGCCTAATAATGAAGAAAGGGGCCTCTTTCAAAATAGATAATTTCAGGGACGCTGGGTCAGGGGTACCAGGGGGGTACTTTGACTAAAAATAAATTAATGCTTTGAAATCTGCCCTTTGATAAGCAATGGTGTCAAAATTTGTGAATTTCATGGCTTTTGGATTAAAACAGGAACCAAATACAATTGCTGTAAAGTTGTTACATGATACTCAGGTGACCTATAAGGCCCGTGGGCCTCTTGTTTAAATAAAATATCGTAAATATTTACCCAAGTAAACGTTTCATGGAAACGTGTTTCAAGATACACTGGCTTCAAAATATTGACAATCCCTCTTACTTTTAATTTTTCATAGGCCCATTAGGAGAAGTTCGTTCAGAATTCTGACACCTCTCCTCCTTTTCATTTCAGTGGACAAAAAGGAGGAGTCAAAATAATATGGCCGGTAAATTTTGTACCCCAAATTAGACTTCCATAAATGTAGGTAGTCATTTCAGTTTAATGTTACTCTCTCCCTTCTTAAAACACCAAATATTCCAGTTCTATATGGAATAAACTATTGAATCTCACGATATTTTAATGGTCTGATAAATTGTGGATATATGTGGCTCATATATACTGTTCATCGTTTTGTTCCTTTCAATTTTACATTCTTGGACACAAAATGAATAAGAAAAGACAAAATTCCATTTCATTGTAAATTATTTCATAGCATCTTATTTAGATAAGACATATATTTAGACTGGTAATAGTAAAATATATACATGTGTGACCGTGTCATATATGATGAATAAGCACAGTATAAGGGTTGCATGGATTCTTTATTGCATGGATCCCTTTCCACATACACAAGCAATAAAGTCAAAAATATCGGCCCAATTTATAAAAATCAGGCTGTTAATAAATTTCTGGTTCAAATATTACATCTATTTTACAGAACCTATATTCCCAATTCCCAACTCCCAATTCGAAGAAATTGTATCCGTTTACTGTTGATTAAACGCATGTTCACGACTGACAACCACATCAACATTTAGGAAGATCATCACTGTAGGGGAAAGAGCCATGATACCGAAATAAATTAATGGTTTAAGAGTGCAGAAATTGGCGCTGAAGTGGGCGGTGGTATTTTTTCCAAGATTGGAGCTTACGTCCCTTATAGAGTTTATGTATATAGGTGTGGTACGTCTTTTTAAAGGTTTTTCTTGGCTGAAAGTGTCAGGATCTTTATTTTAACAACTTTTAAGTGTATTTAAAGAAGGTACAATTTTTTTAAAATTTATTTTATATTTAATAATCCGAAAGAGAAGCCCCTATGATCAGACACACTTCTAAACATTAAAAAAAAATATTTTCTAAAATTCTGCTCAAGCATACGAGTGTTCTATGCACAATGAATTCACGTCTCCAGTCTTTCTCCTAGATGCCAAGGCATGGTGGCATCATCTTAAAACAGGAGTTGCACTGAATCAGCTTCTTGTAGCTTGCTGTACATAAGGGAAGGTCGCATGCGAGGCTCCTCTCGTATTTCCCACGAGTGAGAAGCTCTCCATGCACATAAGCTCAACAGGCCTTTACGTGACATAGCTGCATGAATTTGGGGGAAATGAGCGATAAAACGGCTGCAGAATTTTACAAATTCTGAAAATGAATGTATTAGGTATCCTCTTGATTAATGTAGGTCTCCAAATCCTACATTCAATTTGCATAAGTAATTAATTTAAACAAAATAGAATTGCTTTTTACTTTTAAAGTTTAGTGTGCATATTGTTATTACATGTATTTAAATTCTTTTGACATAATTTTATACAATCAATTACTTTTGTAAGGTGATGAAGAGAGATTTTGACAATTCTCTTGCGTAATCTCTAATTTTACATTAAATATAAGGGAAAAAGAATTGGCAAAATATTTAAAAATGTGTGCCTCAAGTGTCTGGCAATTTTTTTCTCTCTGTCTGTTGAATCCAAATTCGAATTTTGGATCGCCAACCATTAGAAACCAGTGGTGGCACAAGGCAACAAAAGAATGTCTTAGGTGTGAAGTGGATCCTATTCTGAAATAGAAATTGTGTATATTTTATGTCTATAATATTTTGAACACCCTCTACTGGTCACGGTAGCCTAGTGGTAGAGCGTTCGTTTCGTGATCGGGACGGCTGGGTTCAATTCTCGTTCTCGGCGCCGCATCAAACCTAAGACGTAAACTAGTGTTTCTTCGCCAAGCGCTCGGCATTAGAAGTAAAAGTCTCGGACGTAAACTAGTGTTTCTTCGCCAAGCGCTCGGTATTAGAAGTAAGTCTCGGGTCTTTCGGATATGACATTAAAAACGTAGGTCCCCTGTCACGGTAGGCGTTGGCATGATCAAGTACCCTCACTGCTCAATGGTACTGAGTGCCGAGTATAGGTCTAAATTTCAAGCCCTTCACCGGCATACGGTGATGTCTCTATATGAGTGAAAAATTCTTGAATGGGACGTTTAATACACAATCAATCAAAACCTTGCGTCTTAAACATTCTTAATTTCAATACATACAAAGATTTTGGTGACGAGTACAGAGACAGGTAGATCGGCTGAGGAATGTTGTTGTCAGGATATGCTTTAGTCATAGACTTCGAAATGTTGCTAAAGACATATTTTTTTTAACATTTTTTAACAATTAAGATGGGGAGTGCCTATGATTTGTACAGCTGGATTCTCAGATAGGAATTTTTCGTACAATTTAACGATGTCGTCTATAAGAATTCTGGTTTGCAGCTCCCCTTCTTCTGTTAGTTGATTTCCTCTTCCCTGGTTGCATACGACTGTTGTCTCTCTCAACAACGGTTTTTCTATAAATATATGTAACCCTAATCCCAGATTCTTCTGACTCTGACTTAAACCTTTCTTTTTATACTCAACTGGGACAAGTGCAGGGGAGAGTCAGAGCGGAGACCATATTGAAATGTGGGAATTCAGTGATATCAGCTGGTGTCGCGACTTTGCCTATCTTTTGCCTAACTCCTAAGACCTAAGAAATAAGTAATGGGGTGATTCTTCTACAACTTACTCGTCATTAAAAGGATGCTATTGCCATTTAAACGGCCCTATCACCAAAAAATGAAGCATCGCTTAAATAAGGTCGCCTCTTTGCGCATGAAGTCAGCTCATACAGATGGCGAACGCATCCTTGAATGACAATTAAGTTGTTGAAGAATCATCCCTGATTATAAAACGTCCGCGTGGCTACAGTATCGTTTGTTACAAGTTGAGTTATTTGAACATTAATATTGCTGGGTAACTTATTTTTCCACAAAGGGATGAGATTGTATATTGTTTTAAGTCTCTCTCGGGAAATTTTCACTCATATGGAGACGCCACCACTTCCCGGCGCAGAGCTATAAATTTGTCCTATGCTCGGCACCCAATCAGGGTCATTGAGCAGGGAGGGATCTTTTTCGTGCCAGCACCTACTGCGACACGGGACCTCGGCTTATACGGTCTCAGCGGAAGGACCGGTCTCCACGTCCAAAAGTGGGATTCGGAAAGCGACGTAAAGACTGACTCTTTACTTAACGACATCTAGAGCAGATGCTTTAAATACTGTGCCAAGGGAAGAACGAAAATGCGTACAAGAAGTAGGTACGGAGACTGAGACCCAATGAAACCAAAATAATTAAAATGTTTTTCTACTTTATTTTGTAGAACCTGAAAAACATCATTTGCGCGCTTTTATTGACTTTGGAGAGTAACTAAGTGCCCTTGATTTGTTTTAGCTTTTCAGTTGTTGGATGTAAACCATTTTACAATATTTGAAATTTGTTTAAACTCTAAAGAATAGGCATTCCATGGAATATTTTATCATTATATAGATACTTGTGAAGTATAATGGAGTGGAAAGATTCAAGATTATCAGAGATGATATGAACAGGCAGCTTTGAAATCATTGCTGAACAATTCCTCACCAAGAGCAGTGCCTCGGAATTTCAGTCAGAATGAAAATTACAGAAAAGAATTGCGTCACATAATTAAAAATGTTTTCCAGACTGAAATAGAAATGATTCTAAAAATGACAGTGATGTTTTCCAAGGACATGCATCCAACATGTACAATAAAATAAAAACTCTTAAAATTCAATTAAAAATCTAGAAGCCAAAAGCTTCAATTGGAAGCATGCATGGGATACATAAGCTGCACAGGCAGAGCAAGAGAAAAAATTGACGAAGCAAATCTTATACCACGAGACAAGACTTAGATCTGTCATAGAATTCAAGAGAGTTTGATGAAACTCATTAAACCAAAATAAGCATTTCTCCATGGAGTATTCCAATGTAAATATTTCTCCAAACAAGTACAGTAGTATGGTTAAGACATTAAATGAAAAAGATTGGTGCATGATTTTATTGTAGATTGGTGCTGGACGATCAAACAAAACCAAATTCCCAACCATTTCATCTGTTTTCAGTGGAGAAGGTTGCAAAGGAAAATCTTCCACTGAAATGCAGATATTAATATTGAAGGCATGACAATTCACTCAGCATTGAGTCTTCTTGTCAAGGAAGCACTAATGCCATGTCATCATGAATACATACCTCTATAAAATGACAAAAATTCCTTTAAATGTAGACTGCAACATCTGAAAGTATTCATCACTGATGAAATATATTTAAGAATTAAATTTTACTGTTGAAAATTATGAGCAGTTTTTTAAAACCAATTTTAACTACATGTATTGGGAGATGGGATAGGGTTTGGAGGTAATTACCAGAATTCAACATTTTTAAATTTTACCACATAGTTGATTTCGATTATGGCTAAAATCGCTGTAATAGTGCGCAAAGTTTAACTTGAGCTAGCAAAAACAGGTACTAAAAATTCGTTAAACATTAATTTACTGTAATTATTTTCTCTTTCTTAAGGTGCAAGAATTTTTCTAATGTTTGCCGTATTAACGAATTTAGGAATGTTTGTGTAGACTGCAGCATCTGAGAATATTCATATATGGTTAGTGCACAAACAGTGATCAACATTCACAAAAGACTGAAAGATATAAGGGATGAAAAGAATGATGATGATCCATTTGATGGTGTTTCAGTATTAGATATTGTTGATTTTCTACAACTACCACCACTTAGAATTTTCCTTTGTTTGCTTCTCCAAACAATTCAGTGTATCGTGTATCCTTGTCTGCGAGAGAAAAAAAAACACTTTCGATATATTGAATTGGCATAAGCACAAAGGCAGAATGAGAGTTGGGAACCAAACAAGAGAAGATATATTGGTGTTATCTTCAAGAAATATAGTCTGTCATCTGTCCACACATAGTCCAACATATCGACAGAAGTTACAGAAATCCACAGACACAACTACTATTACAGTCCAATGCCATGATCACATCAGCGTTGAAGGTGCAAGAAAACTATATATTCCTGAAAGTCGTCATTTAAAAGGCGGATTGCATTTTGTGCTTCGTCTTGCAGTTGGAGGAAGAGTATCTATTGTAAAGACTTTGAACATATCAGACAGGGATTAGTGAATGGAGCAAATGGTATTATTTTCAGGATAAGAATGAACAAAGATCGTCATATTCATTAAATTCAATCAAAGTACTCAGAAGTACAGAGAGCCGGGCTCATACAGAGTAGAATGGATTTCTTACATGAATCACGTTTATATTCTGATGAAAAAAATATTTTAAAACTACATGTATCAATATAAATGATAAGACACTGACAGTGAGTTTTTTCAATCCAAATACCATGGTCCGATTTTGTCAGAATCAGAATTAATCTGGTACCGCAGCTGAATGTAAACAAACAGGCCAGTCTGGTTCCCACTCCTGCGTTACCTCGTATGTGTAGAGAACTACGGTAACACTGATTATCAAAAATCCTTACGCTAATGAACCATGTTCTTTGACTTATGAAGTTTTCAAAGTCATTACTACTAATGTTTATTTTATATAGATAAAACTTCGTTTTATTTTTGTTGCTTTATTTAGTGTTTGTATTATCTCAAACGCGGTTGAGAGGAAGAACTATATTTTTGCACGTAACTTTGAAATGGCGACTATGGGGTTAACATCCTGCCTTGAACAGGATCACATAAGCCGGCAATTGCTCTTTGAGCAATAAGCCCGGCTAAAAATGAGCAAATTGGTAAATCAGAATGATCCACACATCACCTTCTAATCAGATAGGTGTTACAATTACAGTTAAAACATCACGATTCTCGCTCTTTATTTACATTTATATTTATGTATAGTCAACCTAGCTGCAAAAATGTCCAGAGGAAGAATGGGTTTCATTCTAGAAAGCTTTTTTTATAAGAACGACAGCATGACACTCAAAAAAACAAAATATTTCTTTAAAGAAAATTATACAATGTATACAAATTACTTCGTTATGGTACCAGTACCGCAACTGTGCTTGTGGCCTTCAATAGTTTACTTTGTCCTCAAATTCAAATGCATTTCTTTGACGTTTGAAACAAGAGGCCCACGGGCCTTATAGGTCACCTGAGTATCATGTAACAACTTTCCAGCGATTGTATTTGATTCGTGTTTTAATCCAAAAGCCATGAAATTCACAAATTTTGAAGAAGGCACCATTGCTTATCAAAGGTCAGATTTCAAAGCATTAATTTATTTTTAGTCAAAGTACCCCCCCCCCCCTGGTACCCCTGACCCAGCGTCCCTGAAAGTATCTATTTTGAAAGAGGCCCATTTCTTCATTATAAGGCCAGCATTTTTTTTTGTTTAGGTTTAGTTATGAACATGAGAATAAAAAAGTCCCAAAGGAGAAGGAAATCAAATTTTTTTTTTTTGATAAATCAATTATTAACATTTGTACATTCTTTTTTTTATGCTATTATAATAGGCTCCGCACCACTGGACACATAATGCTTACAAATAGGAAAGTAAAACATTTAATTGCTTATTTCATCATCTGCCAGTTTGGGCCAGTTATATAAATTTTGTGATGTTGGTCAAAATATATATAAAAAAATCAATTCTTTAAAAGTCTATCAATATATCTTCATTTTTTTAATATGTGTTAGGTGAATGACACTGAATGTGTAGACATTGTTCTAAAATTTAATCCTATCATAAAACAGACAGGGGGTATTGCGGGTGTAGGGTGAACATTTTTTCAATCAAGTGTAAAATATTTTTTTCTGGCTGATACAAATGATACTACATGCCTGTATATATTTGTATATTCTTGCCTTAACAATTTCTTCCTCAAATGGACTGAACTTCTCCCATAGTTTTATTCATTACATCTGATGCATAAGCAACCCTTTTCTATAACAGAGACCTAAACAATGTTGCTGCTCGCTGGCAATATGCAACAGCTACCACGGGCAGTTTAAAACCTGGGGGAGGAAAATAATATACAGAGAGATACTTTTGAAACGAATACATAATTATCTCACCAGCATGTCATTGTGCAACAAAGTCGTCAGCATTTTATTTGTCCTTTGAACGGGTGAAACTTTTTGAATGGCACTCGTATCGATGAATTTTACACTAAACCAAGCTATCTTTCAGATCTCGCTTTAGTTGAGTCTAAATATCACGGGCCTAGCGTATTTATGAATATTTATGAGATGTCTCTAACGATAAGAAGAAACCCGGTGGTTTATATTATTTCCGGAATGTTTTTTTAATCATCGTTGATAAGAAAACCATGTCAATGTTTTGTTTTTAATGCATTAAACACCGATTTAACGTTAAATTTCATGCATAAAATAAATGAATTAGTTATTTTTTGAGAGAAAAAAAAATGATTTTAAGCTATTTCAATTGGTAGATTAACATCAGGGAAATACTTATTAATTAATATAGAATATTCAAAGAATCGTAAATAAATATGAAAACTAAAGAAAAGAATATTACAAAAAAAAAAGAACATTTAAATGAGAAAATAGTTTAAAAATTGAACTTAAATGAGAGTGATAAGGACTGAAACATAAATATCAATTTTACATATAGAAAACAACACTCAATAAAATGTAATCTGTTTAATTAGTAAATAAATAACAGCATAATCTATTTGCTTAATAATACAAAAATTAACACCATAAAATAAAACAAAAAAGAAGAAAATATGAAACATTTATTCCAAATATTTCAAAAGCTCACTTGAACTGAAATAATCAAACTAATAACAGCATTTACTTTCCGGCACTGATGATATGTACTTCCCTCTGAGTACAATATAATTAAACAAGGCTGTTTGAAGAGTCGATCACTTTAATGCAACAAAAACATAACAGAATAGTATAATACATGTAACAAAAGATATTGATACATTCCATTGAGTACCTGAGTACAACAATACAGGTGAGAGTCCTGTACCCTAGGCTATTGATACAGACTACTGAGTACTACAAGACAGGTAAGAGACGAGAACCCTAGGCTATTGATACGGTCTACCGAGTACTACAGGACAGGTAAGAGACCGAACCCTAGGCTATTGATACGGTCTACCGAGTACTACAGGACAGGTAAGAGTCAAGTACCCTAGGCTATTGATATGGTCTATGGAGTACTACAGGACAGGTAAGAAACCGAACCCTAGGCTATTGATACGGTCTACAGAGTACTACAGAACAGGTAAGAGTCCAGTACCCTAGGCTATTGATATGGTCTACCGAGTACTACAGGACAGGTAAGAGACTGAACCCTAGCCTACTGATACGGTCTACCGAGTACTACACGACATGTAAGAGTCCAGTACCCTAGGCTATTGATACGGTCTACCGAGTACTACAGGACAGGTAAGAGACCAAACCCTAGGCTACTGATACGGTCTACCGAGTACTACAGGACAGGTAAGAGTCCAGTACCCTAGGCTATTGATATGGTCTACAAAGTACTACAGGACAGGTAAGAGACTGAACCCTAGGCTATTGATACGGTCTACCGAGTACTACAGGACAGGTAAGAGACCGAACCCTAGGCTATTGATACGGTCTACCAAGTACTACAGGACAGGTAAGAGTCCAGTACCCTAGGCTATTGATACGGTCTACCGAGTACTACAGGACAGGTAAGAGTCCAGTACCCTAGGCTATTGATATGGTCTACCGAGTACTACAGGACAGGTAAGAGTCCAGTACCCTAGGCTATTGATACGGTCTACCGAGTACTACAGGACAGGTAAGAGACCGAACCCTAGGCTATTGATACGGTCTACCGAGTACTACAGGACAGGTAAGAGTCCAGTACCCTAGGCTATCGATACGGTCTATCAAGTACTACAGGAAAGGCAAGAGACTGAACCCTAGGCTATTGATACGGTCTACCAAGTGCTACAGGACAGGTAAGGGTCTAGTGCCCTAGACTATTGATACGGTCTACCGAGTACTGGGTTCTGGTCACTTTCCGGTCCTGTAGTACTCAGTAGACCGTATCAATAGCCTAGGGTATTGGACACTTACCTGTCCTGTAGTACTCGGTCTACCGTATCGATCGCCTAGGGTTATGGTCACTTACCTGTCCTCTAGTACTCAGTAGACCATATCAATAGCCTAGGGTTCGGTCACTTACTTGTCCTGTAATACTCAGTAGACCATATCAATAGCCTAGGGTACTGGACTCTACCTGTCCTGTAGTACTCGGTAGACTGTATCAATAGTCTAGGGTACTGGACTCTTACCTGTCCTGTAGTACTCGGTAGACCATATCAATAGCCTAGGGTTCGGTCACTTACCTGTCATGTAGTACTCGGTAGACCGTATCAATAGCCTAGGGTACTGGACTCTCACCTGTCCTGTAGTACTCAGTAGACTGTATCAATAGCCTAGGGTTCTGGTCACTTACATGTCCTGTAGGACTCTGTAGACCATATCAATAGCCTAGGGTACTAGTCTCTTACCTGTCCTGTACTACTCTGTAGACCGTATCAATAGCCTAGGGTACTGGACTCTTACCTGTAATGTAGTACTCGGTAGACCATATCAATAGCCAAGGGTACTGATCTCTTACCTGTAATGTAGTACTCAGTAGACCGTATCAATAGCCTAGGGTTCTGTCTCTTACCTGTCCTGTAGTACTCAGTAGACCGTATCAATAGCCTAGGGTTCTGGTCACTTACCTGTCCTGTAGTACTCGGTAGACCGTATCAATAGCCTAGGGTAATAGTCTGTTACCTGTCTTGTAGTACTCAGTATTAATAGCATAGGGTACTGATCTCTTACCTGTCCTGTAGTACTCAGTAGACCATATCAATAGCCTAGCTAGGGTATTGGACTCTTACCTGTCTTGTAGTATTCGGGAGAGACCGTATCAATAGCCTAGCCTAGGGTACTGATCTCTTACATGTAATGTAGTACTTGGTAGACCGTATCAATAGCCTAGGGTACTGATCTCTTACCTGTTTTGTAAGTATCGTTTAAGTGACAGAACTGTGTGAACTTAAAATGCAGTGTGAATTAAGATTTGTTTTTTAGTAATTATACTGAATACATGTAAATTTATAGCTTTACTATTAAGATCTATAGACGCTTTAAGTTTCAATGAATGTAATTATTTTTTTTTGGATCCCAGAGTTTATTTTCTTTGTAGCTGTATGTCATGTAGCCTCCATTTAAGTAATATTCACAGCAAGTAAATCTTACCTCCGGGTTGCAAACTGAAGTGTCTTTTGTTACTTATCCTCTGTGTGATGAACCGCGATGTTGTGTCCCGCTCTAAATTTTCAATAAACGATTCTAACTCTTGGTACTCATCAAATGTAGCAATGTGCGGCATGATGGCATGGGATTGTTTACATTAGGAACGCGCGCTAAATCATTCAAAATAATTCGGACAAGAATTAGTCAGATTATTTAATTTAAATCGTGTTGTTATTGTCACACAAATAATAATCAAAATATCAACGAATATAGTTTAATTTAAGTAATAAATCTCCTTGAGTACAATGACCCGTACATTTTTTTTC